>NC_089199.1:17680653-17795653 GCF_963930695.1 Labrus bergylta | reverse complement strand
TTTTTCAGCCATTTTAAAGAGAGAATCTCACTGTACTGTGCTTGACATTACTCACTGATCCATGGATTTTATTTGCACCCACTGTTACTGTAAGTTAAAAGCTGTGACCATAAGAACTCCACCCATCCAGAGTCAAAAAGAAAACGAGTCGCTCCAATTCTATAGACGTTTTTGTACAGTGATGAAAAGAATAGAGGCAAGTATTTTTGTTCCATGTACAGAGCCATGAATTGAAGCCACATATTAATGGATAAAAGTTTATTGCTGCATGAACTTGTCAAAAGTGTACATTGGATTTTTTTTCCCCCTTCTATTGTCTATTTTCCATAATATTTATGGAACCTTTCTTTTTTTAATCGTAATGACCAGTTTTGATTGATAGTCACGAGTCATTATAAATGTTCATTTTGTTACTTTTTATTTGAGTGGAGATGCATTTGCCTGTCCTGAAAAGTTCATCAATGTACTTTTATTTGCGCTAAGAATGTGCTGTCTTAACCTGCACCGATATGGCAACATGTGAACTTGTATATTTTGGATCATTGTTTGTACTTTTTAGTTGGCACAACCTTTCGACAGTCTCACCAGTGTTTCTTTTGATTTCTGTCAGCTATGTAAAACTGCTTCATACGCTGTTATTGTGGGTGTGTGAGTCTCACTGTCTTCTTTGGGGTTTGGGTTTCTGCTGCTTCTGTGTCCACATGTGTAGGTGGGTGTGTGGGTTAGTGTGTCCGATTGTGTGTGCGATTGGTTCCAGGACTTTTCTCTGTAACTGATGATTTCCACTGAAAGGGTTTGGGCAATTTCCTGGACTGTCTCTTTTTCTGAATGACTCAATGATCAAATAAACACGTTTTTTCATTGAAAAATCAACACAATAATTCTCCTTTTCTTCCTTCAAGTTGGTTCCTAGCGATCTAAACCCTGTGCTCTTCTCTTCTGTTTTTTTTGTATCTTCCCTTTTCTCTTTCCTGTATTACGCTGGGCTCTTGTCTTCCTTCAGGGATGGTCGCTCCCCATCTCACTGCATGTATGAGAAATGACAAGATGGGGGAGGCCTCTGTCCTCCAAAATCAGACCACGGTTTGTAACTGTCCTCCCCTGTCGTCTGGCTCTCTCTCCCACTTCCCGTGTCTCTCTCTCTTTCTCCATCCTGATCTCTGTGTGGTATCACCCATGCCCGTGCTCTGCTCCATGCATAGAAATCCATTCACCCAAAATGCATCGCCAGTGCCGCCGCTGCCGTAGCCGCTGTTCAGGATACTGTATGCTTATGTCTGCACCAGTTACATTTAACATTTACCGAATGTAAAATGGGATTTAGGTGTAACTCCTAGAATCCGATAGTTAATGAATTGTGTTTTCTGCTTATATAGACAAACAGGAGGAAGTTCCTTAAGGAGTCACAAAATTAATTTGAAATCAATTATTTTCCTTTAAGGCAAATCACCTCTTTTATGTCTTAGCCGTTACTGCAGCTTAATTAGCCTCAAACATTTACAAAGTGTCTAAGGCATCGTGTCAGTGCATGAAAGAGCATGGCTAATCAGTCCAATCAGGCAGCTTCATTATCATGCAGAACAGGGGCACTCCAACCAGCCCAGTCCAGCAAGCTGAGTCCCTTTCTGCCTCAGAGAGGTGACCTCAGCTCTACCTGAGAACAGGTTTGTTTCATGAAGAAAAAAACAAGTATCTTCAAGCAATGGCTGCCTTTGTGTCACTGCCATTTATTCTCATGTCAGCTACACTAAAGTTTTTCCATTGGCTGTTTTTTTTTTCTTTTTTGCATCTTACAACTAGCCATCTCCGTTGGTATTAACATCAGAACGGCTTCCATTGAAAATGTTCTCAGCTTTATGTCCGAGTGATTGCACATGGTGAAAGCACATAGGAGCCTTTAGAGTCTAGATCCATATTTGATCCCCTGCCCTGGTCTGTATGTCACATTCTCTTGCAGACGGCATCAACGACAACATCTCAGCCATCGCAGCCACAGGGTTACAAAACGCTGCGGAAGTAAGGGACCTGCCAACAACCAACGCACCATCAGAATCAAGTTTCCCACCAGAACCAAACCAGTCATCCCAAAGCGAGAAGGAGCCGAGCCGCCACGCTACTGGTACCGGCAAGCACCACCATTCCAATCATCGCCATCGCTCCCCCAACAAGAAAAACAGCAAAGGAAAACACAAGGGGAAGAAGTCATCAGGCGGTAAAATCAAACTGTTCAAAAAGAAGGATGACAAGGGAAGTGACAACCAACCCCGTTCCAGGGGCCGCCACCGTAGCCGCCATCGTTCTCCAGAGAAGGGGCGGTCACGCAGCGCAGAAAACACACTGGAAAGCCGTCACAGGGGACATCGACACGGGCGTTCACCAGACAGACAACATCGTCACCATTCCCCTAATCGTCGCCACCGCTCTCCTTATCGCTCTCCTTATCGCTCCCCTTACCGCTCCCCTTACCGTTCGCCACACCGCCACAGGTCCCCCCATCGTTCTCGGCACTACTCCCCAAGACGCCATGCCCACTCCTCGGACCCCTACCGTCGCTATGCTTCTCCTCCGAGACAGAGCCGCAGCAACGAGAAGCCCTCAGTGGATGACGCCGTTTTGAAGGAGCCGCCAACGTCTTCAGTGCCCAGAGTCCCTGTGGACGACAGCATCCTCCGTGAGCTGCCAGCCCTGGACCGCCTGAACCGGGAAGCCACACTCCCTCCACTGCGCAGAGAGGATCGCCTGTTTGCAGATGACAGCCTGCTGTTGAAAGCGTCCTCCATGGAGAAAGCCTACAGGGGGGACAGCTTGCTGAGGGACGTGGCGTCGGGCAGTTCGAGGAACGCCTACGGAGACATCACCTTGCCCAGAGTGCGTACCCCCGACTCAGATTCCGCCTACAAGAGATACAGCTCGCTGCTGAGGGGACGCTCACCTGACAGGAGGGACGGGCTCTTCGCCAGACGAGGAAGCTCCCCCGAGCCGCAGTACCGAACCCGCAGCCTGGGGAGAGACATCTCCCCAATCAGGAGCGACACAAGGGGAGACTCGGAGGACGAAGAGGACGATGACAACTTTGTAGCAGCGAAGGTGAGGGAGTACTACAGCACGCTTCAGACCAACACCAGTCGCTCATCCAAGGCCACACTCCCCGAGCCCAAGAAGACCCACAAGACAAACCCCAAAGACCTGAGCATCTGATTGGACGCTGTTAGACAATAACAGCACCTAACCACAATACACCTCAAACACTTACTTTTAATACCATTTGGTTCAACAGAAATGCATCCAATTATGAACTAACAAATACATACACACACCAGACAACACTAACTTAAATGCTTTCAGAAACTGAAATACTTACACACACACACACACACACACACATACTAAACACACACATGCACATTATGTAACATGTTACTAACAAGACAGTGATTCTAAAATTACTTTTGGGAGCTGTTTTTTTTTCCTTTTTTTAAATTCTTTTCCTTTTTCTTGTTTTTGGTTTAGCATTCTACATTTACAATAAATAACAAAGTTTTCCAGAAAATGTAAAACCATAAAAAACAATGATGTGCCTAACAGTTCCATTAACAACAACAATTTGATTTCCATTTGATACCTGACGAGCATTTTGTGCTGCAGTCGTTGTCAGATGATGAATGGATGTACTTTTCCACAAGGAACCCATGGGAGTACTGCGCACCCAGATCACTGTAACGGGTGCTCACAATGATGCTGTGCATGTCTTTACCGGTTTCAATGTCTCTCTCTCTATCTCTCTCTCTCTCGCTCTTGCTCTCTCTCACTCACTCTCTCTCCCCAGTGCCACTGTTTTTTAGACATTTGACCAGACTATAGCACAAGCCTGCATTTGTTTGTATATTTTTGACAGTTTGCAGTATGTGTACATTCAGAGGTGATCATTTTAAATGAAGGAAGGGGAAATTAAAAGTTAAACTATGATGATGATGTTAAAATAAAATAATATATTCAACAAATAAAAGAGCGTGTGGTTGTTTTGGTTTGGTCTCTGTTGGATTTTGATTTGAATCTCTGAAGTTCTTAACAGTACAGAAATGGAGTCTGAAGTGTGAAAGCAGCAGAGGTAGATATTGGGTGGCAGGTAGAAGGAGATTGTGGAGCACTGAGCTCTCATCATATGGGCAAACGAAAAAAGACTAGAAGACTGAAGAGGCTGACGTTGTTATCTCAGGCCTCCCATAAGTGTGGATCTGAGTGTGAGAGGATTTGTGGATAAGTCTTTGAAGAAAAGTAAAGCAAAGAGCTTCCATCCTTTCTCAACATCAAAGCCTAGATCGAGCATAGAAAAAAATGTTCCTCCACTCCTCCTCTCTCTGCTTTCTTTGATTAGAGCGGTTTCAATGGCCCACTTTTCCGGTCGTCCTCAACAGTCCTTCCTCCTTTATTCACTCTCTTAGCTAAACATTTTTACACTCACTGAAGAAGAAAAAAATGACTATGAAGCTGCATCCATATTTCATAACAGTGGCAGAAATATATGGGTGATGACACCAAGCTGTGTGCACTATTTTATTTCCCCTCCAGAAACAACAATGGATGGAGGAGTGAAAAAGCAGAACACAGAGTGGTCACTCTTGGCGACCTGTGAACAGCAGGGATGTGCTACTGCAGAAAAATGAAATATTTTCTCTAGTATTGCCTGATGCTGCAGGATTTACAGGCAGAGGAGGTGCTGCATGAATCTGCAGCTGCTGGATTTAGTCCAACGACACACTTTTTTTGTTTAACTTTTATCTTTTCAGATAATATTTAATGTCATTCACTTTCAAGATTCAACCGTTGTCTTAATGTTGGAAAACACCCAATGGTTCTTGAATATTTCAAAGTCTTTTTAGGTGCAATTTAACCTCCTCACAGCCTCGCGTTGGATGCATGGATGTGTGCTCAAACATGGGCTGAAATGAGGATTTTCATAGCTTACCTAGTTTTTGCAGCACATGCCAACGTACTCGATACCATATGTTGAAGAGTATGCATTCAAGATTACCCACTGGACACAAGCTGCAGCTCATGAGAGGAAATGGGAAGCAGAGATGAGGCATCATGATCAAACACTTAACAGCTTCTTTTTTTTTTGGCCCAGTTTCTCTGCGATTCAACAGGGCCTCAGTGCGTTTTACTCCTTTTGATGCAATGATCTGAAAGTGTTTTTACATGACCGCATTTATGAATTTGGCTTGCTGTGCCAGTATGAGCCACATGCATTGCAACTCATTGTTTTAGGATAATTGATGATAAAATGCAAGTGGCACAGAGAGATCGTTCTGTAAATTTGGACTTCTACATGGAATCTTTATCACAATTTGTCCTTTATCTTGTAAGAAAGGGCTTTTATGTAGGGCAGACTGCGGACCACAAAGAAGAAACACAGAAGAAATGTTTGTATCCTGCACACACTCTCCTTGTTCTTCTCTTTCACAGTGAAGGGGAAGCAGCTCTTAAATAATGGATGTAATCCACTTTCGAGCGCAGAAACACTCCCCTCTCTTTAAATCTCTCCCTCCCTCTTTATCAGGACACACTCCACTCCTTTTCATCATGAACTGCAGGAACACAGCTCCATGTTTTATTGCTTGTGCGACCCCAGAAATGATTAACAATCCTTGTCTGGTAACAATTCATCATGTCAGTGCCAGGCAGGAGGATGAGACCGTAATGAAATGTCCAATAACAAAACGACTACAGCCCAGCATGGTGACGGCCCACCGGGTCAAGTCTCCATTCTCCCATCCGCTCAGCTTCAGGTGCTTTCGCGCCGACCTTGGAGTCCCTCTGCTCCACAGTTGCCATGGAAACACCTATGCAAAGAGCTCTTTCCGCAAGCTGACTGGAGAAGACAAGAGTTGTAGAAGCGTAAACAAGGCGGAGGTAGAGGAGTAAATGAAAAGAAAACAAAACAACAGTGCAGGGTTATTTTTGGTTGTGTGTGCTCAGGATTTCAAGATGCGTTCACTCGTGAGAGGGATAAAGTTTTAGTTACTTTTCTCAAAGGAAGCTTGGCATCCTACATAACAAGCCTGTTGTGGTTCACCGGCTGGCATGCAGTAGCTGTCCTCATACTATATCTGTCTCATGCTCCACTGCATGGAAAACTGGCCAATTCAGGATGAGGTGTGGTGGAGCGACATGTGTTGTTGGTGCTCAAATGCTCTTCTATGTAGTGTATTTTGCTTATCAGGATTTCAAACACTAAACTAAAAAGGATATGCTCTGTAAACAGGTAAAGTGTGGGGCTATTCAAGTGGCAAGTTTCATTTAATGGAAAGTTAGAAAAGTGCCTAGTGCAGTTGTCACACAAACCAATAAACTGTAAGCCAACCATGGCCACCGACACTGGATTACAGTCAGGCATTTTTAAATAAATTGGAAATTTTTGTCCTTTAGTTGAAAACACCCAGATTTTAATTTTATTCATGGTCCTAAATTCATAGATTTGGGGACACACATCAAATATCCCAGCTATTTGTCCAGCTGGTTGTTTGGCGTGTTCTTCAAATCTTTACAGATTTAACAAATACGTGACACTTGCTTTAATCCTGCCGCTGGAACACTTTAATGATTTTTCTGTTTTTACACCTCCAAACACAAGAGGAAGCATTTATCCTGTGGGTGTAGGTAAAGAGACTATTTTAAGGCCGAAATGGCGCATGCTTTTTGTATATTGTCCAGTTGAAAGGTACAGTATGAGCATGCTAATGCTAAACTTTGAGATAAAAAAAAAACACCACACAAAAAGTAAGGACATTTGAGTTTTGTAAATTATTTCTTTGTTGTAACAATACTTCTTAGCAATGAATCTTATACCATTGGAAAGCCTGTTTATTTCCCTCTTAAATGGTGCCACATTTGTAAGGAAGAAGGAAGCTGGGGATCGAGCCCTCGACCTTCCAATTGACAGAGACTGAGCCGCAGCCGTCCCATAGGTTAAACATTTCAACTTGAATCACAAATCTGTTTGATTCTGTGTCCTGGAAGCCAATCAGCATTTAGATCTGCCGACTACCTGAAATGCACCGATCTTTTTCTTCTCTGACCTGACAGACATGACAAAGTTTACATTTTTACTTTACAAATCTGCATCAAGATGTTTTTAATTCTGCAAATCTATTACCCGTTTATTTAAAAAATGAATTACAAGACAAGTGGTTTAATGTTCGGGCTCATAATGCTGAGTGAAGCCACTAATATACTGTTGAACTGAGACTGGACTGATGAACGAGGGATGCTCTTGTATGTTATGGACTAAGAATTGACTGCGTTTATATTGCAGACGTAAAAGCCGCCCAGTAAAATAACGTATTGCCTGAAAGTGTTTAAGGGCTAACTACCGGCTTCACCGGAATATTTGAGAAATTTGCATCCATTCCCAGAGGTGTGTCATCTATCAGACAATGATGGATGACGAGTTCCATGATTGAGCCTTGAATAGGTATGACCTTGATGAGTGAGAGACCTCACAGATTGTGAGCATGTTAGTGCTAAAATGTTAGCATTTAGCTTTTTCCAATTTTATTCAAAGAGCCTAACCGACTGTTCACTTAGCACAGCTGTTAACTAGTTTTCCTTACAATCAAACAATAATTTCTAGTTCAGATGTGACTCCTGGGTTAAACAGATGATTTTTCTAACCAATATTGCAGCTCTACTCAGTGCCAAAGACGGTTAAAGCATTTTTAGCACATCGATTTATTACCTAGTGGGCAGAACTTTATTGTTTGGATCAACTCTCACAACACTTGGCATCTAAATGTAAAAAGGTCCAAAAGATGTGGTTATCAATTAACTTTACCTAAAAAAAATCAGAGGTGCAAAATGAACAAGTAAAAATGCTCCTAAATATGAACTTTTTTGTGTTTCTGTGTTGTGCTGGTCCTACTCCTGTCGTCCATCTGGGAGCAGTCAAAAGCCACTTTCCCCTGGTAAAAATCTTTGAACAGCAATTCATGATGGCATATGTTGCTTGGATAGTTACTACCGACTGTACACTACTTTTCACAAGGCATTGTGGGATACAATGAGATGAGATGAGATTCAACTTTATTGTCATTACACATATACAAGTATAGAGTAATGAAATGAGGTTTGGCATCTCACCAGAAGTGCAAATAAGCAGAAAGTGCAAGAGTCTGTGCTATGTACAGTAATTACAAAATTTACAGATGTAGACTAAAAAAAGTGAATTATTAGGTATATATGGATGGCTGGATTAATGGGATGCTATAAATATAAATAAATGCTATAAATACAATGGGTATATGGGTATGATCATGCTTACTCAGAACTTGGACACCACTACAAAATGTCATATTCACGATAGAGCACACTGCTATATGTAGCGAGTGGAGTGTGTGATTTCAGACACAGCCTTAGGCTCTGTTTTTCTAACCCGATAACCACAGCAGTGTTGTTTGTCTTAGCTTTCTGCTCATTTTCACAGCAGACATTCTGATTGGTCACAGTGAGAAAACCACAGGTGTTACTAATAAGGTTAACGATGGCTCTGCTTCCTTAAAGTGACCAAATAAGGCATGACTGTAACAATGATAGTCACAATACAAGGACCCTTCATGCCCTGTGATTATTGTAATCATTCCCACCTGTGCTCCTCCTGATGTAATGTTTAAAAAAACTATGAAGAGAAAAAGCTTGCTAATGCAGGTTTAAGGAGAGTATCTGGAATTTATGGTTATGAAAACAGTTTTTTATTGTGAAGATATTTGAACCCATGGTGGAGGATTTGTTTTACTACTTAAAGCAGTGGACTATGCTGAGCTGTAAGTTACATTTGAAAAACTGTTAATGCATCAGAGTAAGTCTGATTAAATAGACTCAATCCTTGAGTGGCAGTACTCCAAAAGATGGGGTTGGACAGGCTTCAGAGAAGGAGGTTTCATGTCCCCTCACTCACCACTGCAGCCACTCCTTTCGAGATGTCAGGACACTGAACTTAGCACTGAGGCGTCACTCCAGGCTTGTGTTCAAATGTGTGAATGTATGCGTGACTAATGGGTAAAGAAGCAAATCCCTCACTTGTGCGCTGTGTAGTGTTCAGACTTGAGTGTTTTTCCTTTTATCAGGTCCCTGTCTCACAACTTAATCCCTCAATCGGATTAAGCACAAGGTGCCCGTGATCAAAGCCAAATTACTATACACCTTTTGGTAAATATAATGCCATTTAAAGGAATAACTCGTCTACAATAAGAAAAGGAAAAAGCACCCTCAACTGAAGGGATAAAATAGTTATACTGTCATAAGAAATGCATGTGGAAATGTTGGCTTTGCCTGTTTCACTATTGAATGATTCATTTCAAACTTTGTGTGAGGCTGTTGGGTCATGGTTACACTGAGAAAAATAGACCAATCAGACCTTCAGAGAAGTGCTTTGACTCAATTTTATCTTTGGAAGTGTGCCCATCAAAACTGAGAAAAAAATGATCTCTCCTGCAAACAAAACAAAAGAGTAAGGCTGAAATTCATCTGCAACGTCCTCGTGTTGTTTGTGGAGAAAGACTGTCCTTTTGTTTTTGTCACACTCAGAGAGGGAGCCAACGAAGGTATATCTAGTAACTTTAAATATTGATGAGCAGGACATTGAGCTAGGGGACACAGATGATCCATGAGCCTCAGAGTGTCAGGCTGTATGAAAGGTGATGTGATGACTTAGCTTGAAGAAACAGTGAAAATGACTAAGTCTGTGACAATGTATCTTTGGGGGGTTATTTTGCAACACAGTGGTAGAAGAATTTGTAAAAGACAAGCACAGCATCAAATAATCTATTCTTACTAAGTACATGTCGAGTCAAAAAAAAAAAGTGAAATAAGTTTTAGCCTGCTAATGTTGTCAGATTTGATTTACTAATTATATACAGTCATTTGTGGACCTTAGATAATAGCAATCAAACGGCATGGAGTGAATCTATACTGCAGGCATCTTGAATAAACTTTGCATGAGGCTATGTCTCCTGGCTACATGATTGTATGCTTGTATTGGCACAAACACCTGCACTGCATTGGAAATCAGAGAGAACCAAATGCAGATCTGACACCTTTTTGTTTAAATCAATATCATTGTGTTGATTTAATTTAATTTGATTTGATTTAATTTGTGAGCAATAGCTTGTCATTTTGAGTAACATATGTTGTGTCTATATCAACGTAAGCACACACTGTATTTACAAATAAAAACTGTGTACTGGAATCTTTTTTTTTTTTTTTCTGATGGATATGAACATCCTCTGATAAAACAAGCTTTGATCTCCAACCACCCTCTAACCACGTATTAGAAATTAAGCAAAGAGAAGTCTCTTAATGAAAAAATATACTGTGTATAGTGACTGATTATTTTTAACTTAAAACCCACACCAAAGGCTAACATCAGCGATGTGATTGGTCTAAATGTAGCACAACACCATGAATATCTGATTGTTTTAAATCTGTTACGGAGCATTGCTGCTGGTTGTTTTAAGATGTAACAAATGTTTAAATGTCAGCTCTGATCCGTGTTGTCAATGTGGCAAGAAGTTATCCACTGTGTGTTTTAAAGAAGATAGGGCTGGGAAATAAATCAATTTAATCAATAAATTGGGTTTGTGAAAAATCCAGATTTTCTACTGAGTGGCCCCAGGGCTGTGGTAACCATGCTGCATGTCTTTTGCTGAAGTTGCCATGTGTTACCTTTTCTTTTGCTTTACCCTGAAACTGCATAGTAAAGTTTACAGTTTCACTTTAAGCCCTAAAGAGAAATTCACTTTATTAATCATTGAAGGGAATCTAAGTTTGCTTTTGTTAAAATGTACTGGTAAAATTAAAGAACTTTTTTATGGAATTCATAGTCATATATATATATTGTTGAAAGATCAGGAAGAGTTATGCAATTGTTGAATTTGTATTTACTATATCTGTACTTATTTATTTTATTATCATTTAATTCATTTATCATTTAACTCATATGTCATATAGTCATAACTACTTTCTTTGCTTTTACATATCCTGTCAATCATGCACACATCCATGGCGCCTATGCACCTGTGAGGTCAGGATAAGTGTGCCATACTTTAAGCAAAACCACAAACAAACTTATGGGTGTATAACACTTCTGCAAATCTGCATTGTTGAGGTTTTACAGAATCTTGGAAAAAAGAGACAGTTTGGCTCTAAAAATGCTGCGGAGAAACTGATCGGGGCTCTTTTTTTACTTTTACTAAAGGATCCACGTCACTCTGACTTTTAAATCCCTGTTTTGGGACTTAGTCTCTGAGACCGAGATCTTTTAAAACCTCAAGTGTCTACAAGCTCGGGTTTAAACATTTGAATTTGTATTTTACTATTTACATTTTTATATTTTTACTTTTACTGATTTGTATTGGAATTTTGAATATCTTTTGAAGTTTTTTCAGTAAATTTTCTGAAACTTTTTGAAACCATTTTTCTGACTGAAGTCACTCACACCACAAAGACCTGAGCCTCTTAAGGATGCCGCGTGAACCTCTGGAGGTAAGCATGAGCAGACACACCACGGCACACTTCTACTGACTTTTACTTCACACCTCAAACACACCTAGCATCCGAGTGAGGACAGTTGCAGTTAATCCCTCTCCGGGGGCTAATTTAGGGTCCTGAATCCAGGATTATACTTGAATCGAATTATTCTAGAAATGAATGTTAGGCAGATAATCCTAGGGCTAGGCGGTTATATAAGTCTTCCCTTCTCGACAGGGTGTTAGCGAAGTAATTTGACATAGCTCCAGTACTAGGAAAGAGTAGACTAGCAGCTGGTAGGGAGCGAGCCCTCACATAGTTCTAGGAAAGAGTAGACTAGTTAACTAATGGGTGGTGAGCTTCCGTTAGCTATAGGTAAAGTTATTCACCCGTTTACGCATGTCCAGACATGTAACAATATGTGTATATATATATATAGCCTATATATATTTATTTTTTTTTTAAAAAGAGATTAAAATCATAAATTAAATTTGGTGTGAACAAATCTGAGATTTTATTCATAGGCCATATCGCCCAGCCCTAGAAGAAGGCATACCCTTGTTTTACTCATCTGCACCCTTGACTAAGAGAAAGTCTTCTAAAGGTAAAAAGACTAAAAGCTCTAAGTTTGTCTTTGCTGATGCATAGGACTCAGCTGATAAGTTGCTTGTTGTTTTTTCACGGTGAGCATGAAGAGGAGGGAAGGATTGATCCTTTAATTCTAGATTACTGCAGTCACACATCAGACACCCTGCATTAACACAGATATTCTCATCATTTTAAAATTGAGCCTAATAATGAAACCAAGACCATCCGTATGAAAACGGTATTTTATTGAAATGACTGAAGAGTTGGGTAAAAGCAAAGTGCCAACAGTTGAATGTTTTACTATCCGTATTTAGTAATGACTCATATCCAACACAATTGACTTCTCACTGACTGCAATATATAGAGCTACAAATGATATGTACACTCCATGGAAACTGAAATGTTGCCATGGTTTCATTGAGATAACTAAATAATAAATAGTAATATCCTGCACACACATTATTTCCCTTCATTCTCCTTTGTGGTATAATCAAAGGTGCTACAGCCATTATGCACTAAAGACCAATTCATCAAGCTTTTTGTGAGTCACAAACATGAAAACCCTGACTGATGTAAAGACACAGTGTTTACACAGGAGAACATAAGCCATTTTACACATGAATATATAAAGACATCATATATATGAAAACAGCTGTTTAATGTGTCTGAGGCTCTGGAGGAGACTGTGTCTAATGTAAACTGTAAAATAAGCTTTCAAGTTACATTTGAGCAAAAAATACCTGCTAAATGCCAAATTCTGTTACATGCACTTCAACTGAGTCTAGATATTGAGAGATAAAAACAATGTAGGCACCATGTGTGTCCCACAGCACTATCTTGTGGCCAGTTTAAGACACCACACCCTCCCTCCCTGACATCATCACTGTCTTAATGCTGTGAGAACAGAGTCACCAGAGCGCTTCCTGTGGCAGACACACTGTCACCTCCCGAGCTGTAACTCAAAACCTCCAGTGTGACTGATGCTCTGAAAGCAAAGCAATCTCTGTTTTCCGCCCCAGTTTTCTTTTATATCGCTGTGAGTATCCTGCCATGGTGTCACACATTCAGCATCTGAGGCCAAGGACTCTGTCAGAGAGAGACAGATCAATATGTCACCATAGGAATTTTTGGTGTGCGTTTATGTGTATGTTGTCACAGTCAGGGTCAGGAGGAGATGATGGTCTGAAGCGTCTTTGTTCATGATATTGATTCAGTCTGGTGGAGGCTGCGCTGATGTCATGCAGTAGTACTCTGTTGTTGTAAAACGCCCTCTACTGTTGCTCAGATGAAATAATTGAGTTGAAGTTTGCTCTATAGATTTCAATAAAAGCTGCTTTACTTAAAATGCACTAAAGTTTATATTCAAATACACAGCAACAAATGCTTCTTACCAGGTCATGTTTTCTTTCATCACTATATATCAAAGAACCTGCAACACCTTGAATAAGCCCTAAACTTTCCAGAAATGTATCTGCTTGAACTGGAGAAAAGTGAATATTGTGGTTATACACTATTTGCACAGCTCTGTGCTTCTCCACACATTCTCTTCCAGATTTATTTTTTGAAGTTCTGAGAGACTAACAAATGATTAATTAAGTGATGTAAAAAGTGCTAGCGTCAGGACACAAAGTGTATGCGTGTTTTGTTTTAGTGTTAACTACAAGAAAAAAGACTGACTCATATTATCCCCCCTATTCACTGCACAGCCTGTCTGACAAACAACACATGGTTTACTTTTAAGTATATAGTTACTGTCTGACCACAGCATGGTGCAGTTTCATATTCCTTTATGCATCACTCCATCAAAGCACCAACTCATCTATAGCATGGTGGAGTCAAAGAGAGGCTGCAGGGGGCTAGTCACAGACTCATCAACAATATGCTGAGCAAACACAAGAGTTAAGGTTTTGCACATTTCCCCCACCTTTTGTCTTTTTAGCATCATCTTCTCTATAACAACCCATTTTCAGGGACCGCATAAGCTGGAGTTAACAGCAAAGATTTATGTGAGCGGACAGCTTCTTTAAACACCATCATGCAACACAATGAGGTTGTGTTGCTGTGTACACTACAGCAAGTCAACAAAACAAAGGTCACTGTTTGAATTAGCTGACTTAATTCAGTCCCAAATGTGAGGCATTGGGATATATAGTGGAGCTGGGACATTATCTAACACACGCACACTGAATAGCTTTAGCAGGGCAGAGCACACACACACACACACACACACACACACACACACACAGTCAATCTCAACAGAAGGGGGAGTTCATGGAGATCCACACAGCACACTAATGAGCCTGCAGTCAGCCAAGAAAAACACAAATCAGATATACATCTGTGCTCTGACCTCGCCACTGGCCTGTAGCAGAAAACAAAGTAGAAATAATGAAGGTACATGTGGGATAAACATTTCCACAAACAATAGCTTTAGTGTGGCTTGATTACTATCAGAATGCCGTAGCTGTGCAGAAGTAGTTTTTAAGACTTTTATTTTCTGCACTGTGCTCAGAAACATAACGGCAGCAAACCGTCCTGGGACTCTCTAAGTCCTCTCTTCTCTGTGTCAGTAGAACAAAGGCAGCTTGACCTCTTGAAAAAAGACAGCAAGCTTGTGTGGTGGCTGTGAACTTCCTGCCTGAAAGAAAGTTAGTGGGCATGCAAAGGCAGTCACTTGATGGACTGCTACAGCTAGAAGGTCCTGTTGAGCTAAAGTGATCAGTAAAGGTGCTAGGCTGTAACTTCAAATATATATATAATCAGTGTTCTTCTTGTGTTTGCCAGTGTGGGACGTAACTTGCATGTTAGCATGCCTTACAATGTCCCCATTTACTTTCTTTAACTTTGCCTGTTGTTTGGTTGCCTTTTTGATGCGTAACATATCTTTTACTGAGAACACATGTAATGGCAGCGGGAAAAAAGATGATGATGATGATGCTTGTTTTTTAAACGTAAAAGTGGGCCTCATACTTAAACGGAGTCTGCAGTATTTTAAAAGATCCTTTTTACATTGGTCCCAACTAGAAACAATGTTTACTCTAGGTATTGTCCTCTAATTGTAAATGTAAATTAAAGAGAAATATTTA
The DNA here is from genome assembly GCF_963930695.1 of Labrus bergylta. NCBI lineage: Eukaryota > Metazoa > Chordata > Actinopteri > Labriformes > Labridae > Labrus > Labrus bergylta. The sequence goes on along the minus strand of NC_089199.1, from coordinate 17,780,456 downwards.
GAATCCCAATCAGCTCTTTATTGGGTCAGAAGATTAAAAAGGTATAAACAGCTTTGCAGTCAAATCAATGTCAGGAGTTACCTACGACATCACAGTCGTCTTTTCAAAAGCCTTTCCCATATATCTGGTGTGTGTACGACTCTTCTCCATGATAGAAGCAGGTTTTACTCCTCCATTGGAAAAGATGATTCAAGAAGGTTTAGAGACCTCGCACTGCTACCTGACGTTCCTCATTAATCTTTCTCCTTCCTAGAACATCTTCAATCAGTGTGATTTGTAGGGCCAAAACAACAAAATCCATGAGGTTTTATCTCAATGACAAATGTCCTTGAATTAATCATATGTGGTATTTCATTCTCTGTGTTTGATAACTAGAAGCGACAAATCAACAAAGTGACAGAAAATACTGAAGATAATGAACTCACCATGTTTATACTGCAGCCATTTTCCTATGACTTCACGTTTGAGTGGGAAGCTCAAATTCTGTTACGGTGTAGTTGTGCTGAGTTTGAAATTACAAGATGTATCAATATTGGGAATCCAACTTTGGTTGTGCTGTCACTATTCCAGATTAACAGGACAATAAATATGGAAAAATATAGGGCCATATCCAAGGTAATTAACATATTTGATCACCAGTTAGCTTCTATCAGACAACACCTAATATTAGCATTTACCCATGTCTTTGCTAATATTAACATTAGCTCCAAGATAGGTGATTCAATACTGTAGGAGAGGCCTAAGTTGTCCAATAAATTGTCCTTTCTTATATAACGTTAATCAAGCATAGCCATGTGGCTAAATGCTAAGATTAGCTGACGTCTGATGGAAGCTAATTGGTATCAGATATGTTGTTAAGCTTGTAATACGGCTCAATGCTGCAGTTTTCACAGTTAATTGTCTCTCAGTTTGCTCATCAATCTGTCAGTCTTGAAATGATCGTTTGTTAGATTTTCAAAATTGCTCCAACTAACAACCTAAAGTACGACAGACAAACATTATAACTGTAATTAAGCTTCCCAACATTAGAATGATGTCAGAAGAAAAAAACAGCAATATCATTTTTGGTAGTTATTAGCCTGTACAGTCAGACTGATTCCATGGAGTCCATTGCTTTAAAAGAAAAAAAAAAGACTCAGGACTTTTGAGACAACAAGGCAGACATTTTAATAATTTCTTTTGCGGCTTCTCTTGGCTAACTTAAGCTGTTTTTCTATAAAAAGATGTGACATCAGGATTAGCCTTGAAATACACAATCGATCTTTATAATCGACCAAGAAATATTCTCAATTTTGAGTGAATACATTTTTTCCCCCCACCCCAACAAAATAAACTGTCAGGGGGCCCTATAAATTACTGGAGGCACCAGCCAAGAGTCCCATGAGTTAGTCTACATGGCCACAGTGTAAAAGCTGCTTTTGTAAAGTGAATTTAGGAGATGCAAAAGCTGTAAAATATTGCTGCACTACAATGTGAATATATTGTCTCCACAGGAAGACTGAAACAAGTGGAATAGGAGGGAGGATAGTTTTGACCGTAAATTGTGAATGATCGGTTTCAGTTGTGAAATATCCAGTGGTTTATGTACAAAGACAGGAAGAACAAATAGGACTATTTCCTGCTTCTGTTGACTATTTATTGCATCTCAAGCCAAGTTAGATTCATAAGATGTGTTCTTGAGAAATAAAACTTACGTGACAACCTTCACCTGCTCAGAGGAAGGAGAACTGGGAGGGAGTCAACTGTGTGAGCGTGTGCTTCTGAATACTTGTGTTCCTTCCGTGTATTCTTCACTGCTACGTATTGCATCCTCCTGAGCGTAAGTGTGAGTAAGCATGTGTGTGTCCAGGATGTGACGTCTAATAGCCAAGCAGTAAATGAATATTGTGTAAAGGGGTGTGTGTGTGACCTGCTTTAAGTGCACACACCCTTACAGCGTGGCTTGTCCTGGACAATGCAGGGATGGTGGGCTGCTGATTCACAGGACAGGGCAGTGGCTGTCCAGAATACGGGGCTGTCTCATACCTGAAAGGGCAGGATGGGTTGTGTGGACTTCCCAATGACGCCTGACTGGGAAATGCATTCTGGAAGGATCCGTGGAGCCGTAAGATTGACTTTGGGGGATTAACAAAGTAGAGTTGAGGGTGGATTTACAACCTCTGACTATAAAAATAGAACAGCACTGCATGTTCTGGTTGAACATCGATCACGTATTCTTTTGCTTTGGTTGACACAGAGGGGCAGGGCTGACCAGCGGTCTCATAGAAGTGACAGCTCTCTGGGCAGCATGACACAGTGTTTAGTAAGAGTGGGTCACACAGCAGGAATGAAATGGAAACCACGCCAGTTCTGTGGGAAAACTGCACTGAGCATGCTCGCTGACCTCTGCCGACCAGCCTCTCTCTTCGGTCTGGTGGGGATTTCTCCCGAGAGGGAACCCAGAGGACGCTCTTGCTGCTTAGCCAAAGACAACTCTTTCCCATTTAATTTTCTTTTTTTCTCTCTCGCACATCATTTTCTTGTTAACATCCTTTTCTCGGAAACGGTTTAACTCTTGAAAACAGATAGTATAATACGTTTAAGAGCACGTTTTAGTGCATCATATTTTCCTAATTCCTTGTCATCTTTACACGTCACTACCAAGTGTGTCCCGCTGCACTGAACACACAGACAGTTTTGGTACAAAGAGAACGATAAACATGCAGTGACACTTTCCAGACTCACAGGGCTGACAGAGTCACTCTGACGTCCTCCACGCGAGCCCAGATTCTTCCCGCCCGTACTTCACCCCCACTGCTGACGTCACAGTTCTGCGAAGACTCTCTGGCACCCGACTGTTGTGACGTCTTGTGAATACACTTTGTTTACTGCATGAGCTCTGGCCACGGGTACAGTCTGACACAAGATCAGCAACAGTGTGATGACGTGCATCTATTATCACATCATCATACGAGCTACTATTTTATCTTTAAATGTTCTTTATATTTGGCACTGCAGTCTCACTCTCAGAGAAGCAGAAAACTTAGAAATTCATATAAAGATGTAGCAACATGGAATCCAATATGTTTTCTTTTAGGATCCTACCATAAACTGTAGAGGAAATAGTAAAGATAGTTCAAGCGCAGCTAAAGAAACAAAGGGATGACACCTCACACCCTAGTTGCACACACAAGCTTTTTTGACCTTACATATGCAATCTATCTTTTCCTACACACACACACACACACGCACACAAACACATTTATCTTGCCTTTGTATATTCAGATAAGTCACCCCTTGTCCCCCTGTCTGACCCTGTGACTGACCTCTGTCTGGCAGTGATGATGTCAGACACAGAGGCCACAAGAGGTTATCACAACTGGCTATTAGAGCAGTTTGAGCCTTGAGTGTTTGAATGCTCCCACTAGACTGACAGTGGTCAAATAAGCCAATCCATGCTAACTCAGCATCTCTCTCCTATACAAACACGCACACACACACACACACACACACACACACACACACACACACACACACACACACACACACACACACACACACACTGCACACACATATGGGGTGAAGCTGCCCTTGAGCACTAACAGAGCTCCACATTCTGTGTCTCTGGACTTAACCCAGATGTTTTGTATGTGTGCGGTGAGTCAGTAGGCAACTTTACTCTTTACGCTTTACAAAGCTTTTTCATGTGACTTTTTACCTTTATGATGTGTAACTCCTGTGAGATGTAAGTGAGTTCTCTGTGGAGTTAATGATGTTTTCCAGAAGCCCTCAGATGTTAAACTTGTAGAAAGCTTATGGGGATGAGTGTTGGGTGGTTTGGGTTGGCTCAAGCGTCATCATGTTTTGTTTTTGAGTGAGGTCTTTGAAGTATCGGCACATCATCTACCAAAAAACTGTTGTGTGTCTGGACAAAGTGTTTGTAATGTACTGTTAAAAGTTTTTTTTATCTAAGCAGTCTGTCATTTGGAAATATGTTAAGGAACAGATTCTTATTTATAGTTTGGGAAAGTAGAAGCAGGTTTTCAGTATCCAAGAGCAACACAGATAAAAGCATGGCCTTGAAGAGCTTGTTGATTAACACCTGCACAGAAGAAGAGTGTGTCCTGACGGTTTTATGTGTCCTCCTTAAGATGGTCCTAGCCTCCCACCACAAGATTGGCTTTTTCACAGTTACAACATCAAGCCAACATAAATCAGTGGATCAGAATGATGACATCTAAAAACAAGTTAGAAGAGGACCAGCACACAAAGAAATTGAGAATAAAAAATCTCTGGATGACTGGAAACATTTTTTGTCCCTTAATGTTTCAATTTGTGTCTCAAATATCTTCAAAAAGATTGCTTTGGAAAACCTACTCTATAATAAACCTTACATTGATTAACTAAAGGACTATAGAGTCCTGACAGCAAATCAAATAATAATAAAAGAAACTATTATCTAAAATAATGCTCTGTGTAATCCAAAACTCATTTATAAATCCCAAAATATAAATCTTCCCTAACAGTGCATACTTCATAAATAGTTGCTATTCCAAACTTAACATATTTGACATAGTAGAGGAGGAAGCTTCTTATATTAAAAATGGTTTACTTACTATTTCTAACTTTATTTTCAAATGTGATGCAGCTATTTTTAAAACATGTTTCATGCCAACCACTAATAGCCTACAGGCTATAGATGACAGTTTTCATTTGAGGACATACGATATAAGATCAACATTCATATAAGATATAATTCATAAGGTAGGTTTTTCAAGTTTAATCTCACTGCATATAGTCTGATGAAGATATGCAATTTAGGTGGAGGATAATAAAACAATACATTTACATGTATTTTTCTTAATCCTGTTATTTTTATGTTTTGAATGCGTTACCAATGTTGACCAGTGTTAGTGCTTATTCTTTTCCCTTTAAGTTTCGTTTGTAATCAAGACAATACTTTTCAATTACCGTGTTGTCATCCTCTCATATAAAACAATCCAACAACTCTTAACATCTGCATATGGACACAGATACTTGAGTATTTCACCAAGACCCCCTCTCTAGACACCTTGGCAAGTGAAACACTAAAAACTAGCCGTAAAACTACATTAAACTCTGGTACAACGTCCCTGGGAAATGCTTGGGATGGATTTGATGGGTCCATTCACAAAGACCACCAAACAAAATATCTACTTCCACATCTGCTTGGATTAATTTTCCTAATGGGTGGAACAAAGAATGGAATTTAAGTTGTTATTCTGTGTTGTGATTTGAGAATGGACTCAACTGTGGGTAAGTGGGGACACTGGAATGGACTTTTACCTGTATAGAAAGCACTCTGGTCTACTATGACTGTGACGCATACACATAAACAGTCATATTTGCATTGTTGATTGGTATTAGCTTTGTGAAAACAGTTTTGAAAATTGCATGGATTGCTGATTTGTTTATTTTATTTTGTTGTTTGCATTGCAGTGTGGTCGCCATTATTATTCCTGGACTACTGTTTTCTACAGGTTGACAAAAGTATTTTGGTTTGTATTTATTTTTACTTTATAAGACGTGACTCTGACTGGCAACCCACATTAGTAACTGTGTCAAATCTGTTATAATCTGCACCCTTTGACAGGCCTGAGAAATAACTGTACGAATGATGGACAACAAAATACATCTCCTTACTGTTTGCCTTGTTTATTATTGTAGGTCACTTACACACATCGGTATTACACTTTACATTCTTCATGTTTTAAAGCTCTTTATGTTAAGTACAGAATAATCTCCTCAGTTTTCACAATATCACAAAAATACACATCTGTTTCTGTATAGTAACAACAGCCCTGTCAGTCAACCAGCTCAACCTGATCTGTGGTACACAAAGCTTAGTAAGGGAAGAAAACAGCTCCACTTTTGCTCCATTTGTAGCTCCTGGTCCATGTCCCTCCTGGTCCTTTTTCTTGTCGTACATCTTCAATCATCTTGACATGAAAGGTAGGGCAGATGAAAAAAGTAATGAGGGAACAGAGAGCATCTCGTCTTTTCTCTTCTGTCCTTCTGTAGAGCTGTTAATTAAACGTGGTGTTTTCATACAGGCACATTCCCTGGATTTTCAAGCTATCAGTTTGGTACAATGGGGCCAGGAGCACAAGCTACAGGGGGTGAGTGGGAGGTTGAGTGTGGGAGAGTGGGAGGTTGAGGTGTGTTGTTGATGGGTGGTGTTTATGTATGTGTATACATGCAAGTGAATTTGAAGTCTTGTGAGATGGAATACAGAGACTCAGAACACTGGGAAGAGGTGAAGGAGTAGAGATGTGATCAGAATGAGAACTAAATCAATTTACAGTGAGGATGCAGCATCATGATCATTTCCCCCTCAAACTTCCCCTCCTTCTTTCTATCTTCCTCTGACTCTGTGTTTAGATTCCTATTTAGATTTAGTCATGGCCTATAGTCGTTTTAGGTATCTAGGATCAAAAAAGTTGCAGGTTATGCCTTCTTTGCTCTTTTGGTCAGGCATATGGTGTGAAAAGATATAATGAAAAGAAGACCACACTAAAATGTCCTTTGAAGGTATGATAGATCTTTCCTTTTAACCTCCAGTCCTGTCAGTTAAATGAATATCAGTGTTTCCAAGTGGTCTCCATCCACATCCACATTTAACTTAAGCGAAAAAGTTTGACATGTATGTTTATTTGCTTTCTTTTTAGCTGAGAGTAACATGAAAAGATTGATAACACTCCTATGTTTAAACATGAAGGTACTGTATATTAAGGAGAAAGCTTGCTTTGTATGGAAGCCATAAGCTGACATCCACATTTACATTTTATTTGACCAACGTTTCCAGTGATGACAAGCTATGGTTGTTGGTTGCTACTGTATGGTTATTTTCACTGGCTTTCAAATAAAATACAAAAAATAATCTCAGGATAACAAAGCTTGTTTTCTTGTGATAATGGGCTTTTTTTTTTTTTCTGGTTATCTAGAAACAAATTAATCATCTGGTCACTGTGATGGGCCAGATGATGACTTGCCATTCTGCCATTGCCCACTCTAATGAGTTCAGTTAAGCTTATGTTATGTTTTTTTGTGCTTTTGTCACTCTGAGGGTATAAGATAAATAAGTGAAGATCCAGAGTAAACAACCAGAAATTACTTGTTAAAAAAAGTTTAAAAAAAAATGTCATTCAAGGGTTTCTGTAGCATTATATAGAAACACAATAGATTCAATGTATATGGATTTGTTACACTTTAATTTTTCTACAAGCAAATCGAAAATGGTATAATGCTTAAAGGTGCTTTTAAAGGCATATTTTGCTACCTTTGGTGAGAACCAGGAAAGCGGTTTCCTGTTCTCCCTATCCAGTCTTAATGATAAGCTAAGCTAACTAGTTCCTGGCTCCAGCTCTATATTTAACGAACCACAATGAGAGTGGTGTCTTTCTTTTCATATAATTCCTGAAAGTAAAGTGAATACGTTTATTTCCCAGAATGTCAAACAATTTTTTTAAGGTTTTGGTTAAGCCCCTGAAGGTTGCAGTTCCTGACTTACTTTCTGAGTAAAAGCTTATTTTGAACATGATTCAACTTCTCTGATTATATGTCAGAAAACAAGTGTGTCAAATTAGGGAGAGACATATTTCAAAGTGTTCATGTCTCTCATTATTGGTCTTCAAGGCCCTAACCTATATTTTCTCTCCTTGTATGTGGCCATATCTTTACTTTTGTTAGAAGCAACCACAGCCAGTAGAATGCAGGCATATCCTGCAATGTTTCTGGTTTCTCATCATCCAGTCTGCCTGGCTTCCTTATCAGCCCACTGAGCTTTTCATCTGTATCTATGGTCCTATGCAAAGTCACCAGGTTCTCGTTTAGCCTCCTACCCTGGGAACAAAGCTGTTTAGAAGAGTTATCTTTCATCTTTGTGGGTGGATGTTTTGATCTGGGTAGAAACAATTTTCCAGACTGTAGGACAGATGCAATAGTTAGTTCTCATCAGTTCACATCTGCATCTCTTGGAATATTTGGGTTTATGAAATAGTCACTTGTAAATCTGAAAAGACCCCCTTTTCTGGACTAGTATACTTAGAATTAGAACCTTTCAAATACCTTGGCAGTCTATTACATCTTAAGTGTGTTTGTGGGAATGGTTGAGGTTCGCTTCCTGCTCCCACTCCCCACTGACTATCAAAAGGGAAAAATTTTGTGGGAGGATCCAGATTTTTCATGAGGCTAAACTGAGGATTATAACCCAGGTTCTGTGAAGTGAACACAAACAAATATGTAAGGCAATTGCCATGTCACTGCAGCCCAGAATGTACAGACAATACTTAGGACTTGAGTGCTCTGTTTAGCACTTTGGCCCGTTGACGGGGACCTGCTGATGCAAAACAAAAGGTCTTGGCTTTGGACCTCTTGGCGTGGTTAAGGGACTCTGCGAGCTCTAATTCTCCTCTTCCAAACCCTGCTCATTACACCACTGACTGGGGAGCCTCTGCAGTATAATCCAACACAAAAACAGGACAAATACCTGGATACCATGGAAAAGGACTCGTGATTAGATATACGAGCTGTGAAGAGCTTTCAACCTGTGTTGAAGATGGTGTTGATTTCTTTCTTTCTAGTTTTGTAGAAGTATGTTTTTTGATTGCTTTGGTTAGTCAGAAATAGAGGAATGGTCTTTCATATACGTATATATGTAAGTATTAACAAATTTCACTTACTTCACTTTTTACTGAAGTAATTATATAATTTGAGTGATGACTATCGCTAGTTGCAAGTCAGATTGTATTAGTATCTAGTCAAGGAGTTTTTACAAGTGTCTAAGCAATTCACTGTAATAAAATATGGGTGTGTCATACTGCGTTTAAGCTAATTAGCTTACCTTTAGCTATTGCTAAGAACCTTAGGTTAGAGGATACTTTGGCTGATGACAATCACAGACCGCTAATTTAAAACAATTCTAACTGCCAATGTAGTGGAGCACATCATAATGCAAAACATAGAGAACAGCAAGAGCCATTTGGAGAATAAAGAAAAGGACAAGCTGTTTTAATATTGTTAGCATCATGAGCTAAAGACAGCTACTTCTGTCACGTGCTGTTTTTATTGGGAAAATGTTAGTTAGAGCTTGCTGCTAGCTGCTAGCTAGCTGGAGTAGAACGATGCTTTCTTCTATATAAGACAAAAACAGCTTGATCATAATTAATTCAACTCTAGCTTGAACAACAGTATTTCTTGCTCACAGCTGAATTATTTTGTAAATTAATAGATACTATTAGTTGGTGAATTTGACTACAATCGTAATTGTGTGTGATTTTCATATATTTTTTCATGCAGTTATTTTGGCCAATAGAAATGCACAAAAACACATTGTATTTTTTGTAATACAATGCGTTATTGGTTGCTGCTGTTATTGGTCCATTCCTCCCCTTCTGCTACAATAATCCCTGACTGACGTAAACTTCTGGGTGACGCATGTCATCATCTACTCTAACGCAGGTTTGATGAAGCAGGAAAATTACTGTGTGTGATTGTTAATCACTTAATAACACAAACACAAACTTTCTCACCCTGCTCCCCCAACAACTCTCCTTTTCTGCCTTCCTTCCAGACTCAGCAGAACATTTGCACTTTGTTTGTGTCTAAAACCTCAAGCTGTGTCTGCACATTCACAGTGTTTGGGTATTTGCATCTACATGTGTGTTTTGGAATACAGAATACAGATTAGATGTTGGGGGGATTTCGGTCTGTGGCTGAGCTTGGGATCCATATTTGCGGCTTTGCCTCCCTGCTGAGTTTGCAAGTCTTTGAAGCTGAGTCTGGGGAACAAGAGATGATCTCTGATCTGTCTCCCCTCTATCCCCTTCCTCCTCATTTTTAACTCCTGTTCTAACGTTCCACACATGATGCAGCTGGTCTGTCGGCTCCTTCCTCCTCCTGCAGAGCTGTAAAAAAAAAAAAAGCTATTCTCTTCTCTCCCTCACACTTTCCTGATCTGTTGTCTTTCCCTTCTCTTATCAGCTCTCATGGAACATGTCTTTCTCCCCTTGTTGCTGATTTGTCTGACAAGTTGTCAACAGATCAAGAATAATAAAGTTTTGAAAACTTTAAAAGTATTGCTGAGATGAACCACACTTGATCATTAATGAAACAATAATGGGAACTATTCAGAGCAAATGTGAAAAAGAAGTGGGAAATGTTAAAAGCAGTTCTTTTGTATCAATGTAACTGGCACAGAATTTCAGTAGTCCCAATCTCTCTGAATATCTAGTATTAACAGTGGGACAAAACATTGATACATCAATATACCATCGCCCTGACTCAAGTCACAATTGTCAAATCACTGGTTTCAATTATTGATATATTTTTTTTAAAATTCAAACAGCAGCACTACTTGACTTCTCATGGTGAAGCCTCTGACATGAATCAGGGTATTATGACTGGAAGTTAATAGGCCAAAAAAGAATTTGAGAGCAAGATAAAAGAAAAAGCGGATTGAGGGCAAGATAAAAGAAAAAGAGGAAGACAGTGGGATAATCAGTGAAAATGACACCAAATTGCAGTGAATGAAAACATGAATCCTGCTCGCCATCTTCATGGGGCATTTTGTATGATTTAGTTAATCAGATATCATGATGTACCACTACATGGTTAGCTTGGAATATCTCAACTAGTGCAGTGTCACATAATGGTATCTTGGTACTATTCTTATTGTGGGCCACGTTTAATGTATCCTCCTATGAGTAACCCGAGCCAACCCTATTGTCTTGTCACATGAAAATTAGCGGTGTTTTGAACACAAACCAAATCTGTGTTTCATTGTAGCTTTATTTTGTTTCTTATACACCAACTTTGTGTGCTGTGGTTCAGACAGGTATGAGTTTATATTTATATGAATAATGGTTAATATAGTATGGTCACCACAGTCAGCCATCATGCATGTTGTTTCTGCTCTAAAGGAGGAACCTGCATTATATATACTCCATCAAAATGATCTTCCTTTCATTTTTTTGTGTGTGCACAAGCTGTCGTCCAAGGATTAAAAGATAAAACAGGTATTTATGTTTCTAATTGTACCATTATAATGAGGCTTTAAAAGGCCTCCCTAGATGATCTTGAATTTAGGTTTCATCATGTGTCAAATGCCTCAACCTATTAAAAGCCAATTCTACTGACTTAAACGGTTATAACACAATGAAGTAGTTTCGAGCAAGAGCAGGAAGGAAGAATTAGCAACACATCCTCAGCACAAGAAGGCCTGGCCAAGGTTGCCATATCGAAACACATTAGACATCCGTTTATTCAATTAGGCCTGGTTATTTTACACCACCAAGGCATCATGTGCCTTTCCAGCCTCTCTAGCTCCCTTATATTAAGTCCATGCTTGTCCACATGGACAGCCAACAATAATGATATAACTTGCACTGATTTCTGTAAAAGGCGAAGTCATTTCCATCATTCAAGGCTAAAGATGTGCCTCTCCTCAACATGCTCTTTTGACCTCGCTGAGGATACTCTTGCTGAGTGTTGCAGACAGATAAGAATGCATCAGCGGTTTGTGGTTGGTGGACCACAGCTCTTCTGGCACAGTTTAAATCCAGTGTCTCTGCACTCTCACAGAGAGACGCACAACTGTGGCCATGCTTCCCCCGACATAAAAGGATGAGCCTAATTAAAACATCTTAATTACAAAACAAGATACAGCCGTGCTCAAGTGGGGCAAACATCCCAGAATTCATGAAAAACACTTTAACCAGTCCCCTGAGGACAACTGCTGGCATCAATAACTATCCTCAAAAATAACAAGGACAGATTTTTGTTCTTTCTTGATGCTTTGAAAAGTTTTATAGCCTTTTATGTGTCAATAATCTGTCACAAATAGGTTTTAAAAGAGGGTAAATATGTTGTTGTGGTTGAAGTTATATTTGCAAATACCTGCCTGCAGGACACAGGGTGAGCAGTCCCTATTACATGTCTCTATGTCACATGAAGGAAGTTAGACTTTCTGTTGAGAAATGTATGCTATTCAGTGATTGACACAGGGTTTGATAATGACAAAATAGCAGCCCATACTCATTTTGAAGCTGTGAACACATAAAGCACTACGGGATGTCTTTTATCACAAACAAACCAATCTTGAGGTTATAAAAGACGAAGCGATGAGTCAAAGACACGGATGGTTTGATTTGTGCCAGGTGATTCATGGTCCTGTCAAAGTGATTAGTGGAGTTTTTAACCAAGCTTGGAACAAGGCTGTCTGTTTTGTTTGACTTCCTGCTTTTCAGGCATGTGTTTTTACGTCAGTATGTACCCTCAAATACAACTGTAGTTTTGAAATAAATTGCCAGCGCAGCAATCATTATATGATTTGAGAAAGCTCTATTGAGGGCTGTTACAGGCTTACATAGAGGACAAGCAGAAATGCATATAAAATGTAGTGTGATCATCCACCTGGGAATGAGGCCACCAGACACATAAAATTAAAGAGAAACAGGGGAAAAAAAACAAGACTGTTTAGTCTGCCACATCACTTCCCAAGGACTTATTGATAACATAGAACACCACTGCACTCACCACAGCCTTATTTGTAACAGAGCTGGAGGGTAAGGTTGTTGCCAGAGTATGTTTCTGTGAGTCCATAACTCCCCTTTGTTTAGGCAGTGACAGTCATGTTTCTGGTTTACTTATATATAATTAGAGTTCACTTTCATGTAGTGATGTGGCAGGTTCTTTATCCATTAACAAATGTGTCACATTACACAGGCCCTTTTCACATCTGCACTCCAGATAATATCTAGATAATTGCAGGAGGACTTCTCCGGAGATTCTCCGGACCTAGCCGTTCACATATGCTCCTCACAGCGGGGGACTTTCCCTGTCAGAGGGGAGGGGGAGCGGGGGATTTTCTGAGGTAAGACGTGACATAAATAAACAACGCGGAAGTAGCGGCCGAAGCAACAGAGTCCGCTACACGACGTTATAATGAGAATATTTGCGTAATCCAACATCCACAAACGAGAAGAGAACAACATACTGACGAACAGAAAACAGAATGCAGAAGTTTAATGACGTTCACGGAGATCTTTAGCAGTCGCGTGCAGACACTTTAGGCAGTCACTGTATATAAACGTGATTCTCTTCCCATTGGCTCGAGGTGAGCTGGAATTGAAATCTCCGGAGTCTATGCTGCCGCGTTCAGACTTCAGCTGACTCGGATTTTCTGCAGCAAAAATACTAGGGGTCTGGCCGGAGAAACTCTGGGTAAAGTCCGCACGAAAAATGTGGCTTCTTGCGTTCACACATAGCCTAAGGAACCTCTGTATTTCTGTATATGTGAAAAGGGTTAGTGTCTATTCAAAATCTATTCATTATCAATGTCTACTGTTGATCAGATTAGACGGGAAGAAATAGTTGCTGACATGCCATGAGTTGGATAAAAATATTGAAAACACGTATTTCTCGTATTTGACTGTCTGTTTTCTTACATTTCTCTCTGAAAATAAAGTGGATCAGAACATAGAAACAGACATTACCAAGTTCAACTACCAGCTCCTGCAAAACACACTCTCTGTATTCATAACAAAACCTTAGGCAGAAAAACAAGAGGTTGTAGGAGGACCGGGAGCAGTGACTTCCTGACATACTTTTGGCACGTTGCACTTGCCAGTCATTCAAAAAGAAATTTCAGGAAGTGACTATCCCAGCCAAGAAAATCATAAAAGAAAATAATAGATTAGTTTCCTTTGGACAGAGCCAGTCCAGCTGCAGCCTTTTGCTGTTGTGGCGTAGCATTACTGCTGTTACCTCTTATACTCAATTTCTCATATCTTAATGACAGAAAAAGTTGTTGGTCAGTGCCTTCTGAAAAATCATTAATTGTATTGCCTGCACAAATTGATTTATTATTCACCCATGGGATTTTTGTTGTTCAAGTCATGAAATGTATGTTTGCACCTCAGCACTCCAATACAAATTTCTAGGAGTAGTAAATTTCACCCATCCTAATTTATCCAAAAATAGATGTGGGCGGTATTGGAAAATCAATCATAGGAGTTAATGGCAAACTGATGCTGAAGACCATAATATCCTGCATATCGAGCACCTTTCACATTGTACCAAAGGTCATATGACTAATAATTATCTTTATACATTGATGCATGTCTTCTTGTGCAGGGCCAGATCATGTTAGTCCAGAGGTTCCCTCTCTTCACATGCATTTCCAAGCACCCATCCCTGGCCAGGTGGGATTTATAAACCCGTAATGAGCTCTAGGTCACATCTACACCATGTTTCCTCCCAGTGGGCATGCCTAGAAAATCTCCAAAGGGAGGCTCCCAGGAGGCATCCTGATCAGAGGCCTGAACACCCTCAACTGGCTCCTTGGACATAAAGAAGCAACAGCTCTAATCCAGATGTTTGTGCTTCAGTCTTCTTTTAGGCTGAGCCCGCCCACCCTGCAGAGTGAACTTATTTTAGGTTTTACTCGTGACTATATGTGAGGACACTTTACCCTCATTTGTAAACAAGACCACAATATACGGCAATCTGAATATGGCTGGAATAAGACTGGATGCGTGCACCACCCAGTAACCCTGCTAGACAAATCTTAATCCCAACTGTAAATGGTAAATGGACTTGAGTTTATATAACTTCCGACTACTCAAAGTGCTTTTACACTGCTTGTCACACCCACCCATTCATACCCTTTCACACACTGATGGTAGGTGATCGCTATGTAGTATCATCAGAAGAAACTAATCCCATTCATACACCACCAGCGGGAGCAATTCAGGTTTAAGTGTCTTGTCCAAGGACACATCGGACATGTTGCTCAGCTGGGGATTGAACCCTTGACGTTCCGGTTGAGAGGCGACAACTCTACCAACTGAGACACAGCCACCCTAGCTGTAGCTCTTGAGAATCATCTGTGACCCTCTATAAATGAAAAACGTAGAGCTTTTACAATCTCTGCTTCCTCCAAAGAGGACAAGTGGTTGGGTCAAGGAGTACCTCAAAGTGTTCTTTTTACCTCTCATCAATATCCCCACTCTGGGTCAGCAGTGCTGCCCCCTTGCTGTATACTGTCTGAGACAAGCCCTACTTTCACTTCCTGAGTTGTCTATACTGTCATTGAATTTCCGTTTGTTGAGTATGTCCCTTTAATCCTCCTTTTCCCCTTCCTAGGTCTAACCTTTTAGCATGCTTGTAGGCCTTCCTTTGTTTCATGTCAACTGACTTGTTGTGTTAAATATGGACAATAACCCTGACTTAAGTGCAAATAGAGTAAGACAATAGGGAAGTTGTGTATGAATAGTTTCAGACAAGCAACCAATATTCCATTGTGAATCTTCATCCTTTAAATACATCATAAGAGCCACAGTAAATAAGTACAGTAATATGCTGTAAATCTATGGGTTATATGTCAGTTCAGAACATGGTTCCACAATATTAATCTTTTCTTGCAGAATTTGAATTCTGAGTAGATTCCTGCAAGTCTGGAGAGGCAAGGCAGAGGAAAGACTAGAGAACAGCTTTTACAAGGAGATGATGGCTCCCAAATGAGTCCTGCTTTATTTATTTAATGTGGCTTTGAACTAGCAATACCAACGACAGACAAAGACCGCCTCTGAAACCCTTTTCACACATACGGAAACCTCCTGAAAAACTCTGGAGATTTGGCTACCTGGAGGTTCTTTAGGCTATATGTGCTATATATATGTGTGTGTGTGTGTGTGTGTGTGTGTGTGTGTGTGTGTGTGTGTGTGTGTGTGTGTGTGTGTGTGTGTGTGTGTGTGTGTTTATGTGCGTACGCGTGTACGTGTGTGTGGGTGCTTGCACATGCTTCTGAATGAAGGGTGTGTATAATTGTGCACATCTATCTACAGGGGCAAGGCCAGTTTTAGTCCCTTGGGTGCTCTCAATCCTAGGTGCCGTATTTTTCCAAAACATCTTGTATTTCTTGCAATGGTGTGACCCACCATATGGCTCAGCTCTTCTCCACTTATGAGCTCATCTCAAGTCAACTCACAGCTTTCACAGTCCCAGTCATTGGAGCATTCATGTTTTGGTGTTTCACACACACACACACACACACACACACACACACACACACACACACACACACACACACACACACACACACACACACACACACACACACACACACACACACACACACACACAGAGACACACACAGACACACTATCTCCCTGAGAAAGACAACACAGTAAACTACATTGTTTATAGTGATAGGCATTTATGCTCTTTGAAGATGTGACCTCAACTTAAAATCTAATTTTGCTCGCCATTTATCAGCCAAATGGTCATTTTCTTTATTTTTGTCTTTGGTCATGAGAAGATTAAGGGCTTTTCAGACGGACATTTAACACAGTTTTAAGGGCACTACTGGAAAACTTTCTTTTTTAACCTGTGGCTTGTGCACATTAATGTACTGTTTAGTTCAGTCGTCCAATTGGCACTGAATCCTTTATCTCTATGTTATTGTAGATTGTCTCTGTAGCCTAAGCAGAGAGATGCTTATAAACCAACAAGCCTAGCAATAGTTTTTATGCTTACAAGCAAAAGAAGAAGAATATATTTAGTCTGAAATTGCACTCTTTCTCTTTTAAAAGAAAAAAGGACGCTGCATGTGCATAAAGAACATGATGCTCGTAAACAGAAGAGGAGCCGCTTGTGTTCTGCAGAGCACATCTGGACTTTCCTCAAATTAAACATCCTGAATGTGACCTGAGCTGGAAACGATTTGTTCACCGGTGGTGTCGTCACTCCTGCCAAGAGGCGAGCAGTGGGTGATGATCCCTGTGAAAGGATATGTCGAGTATACAGTGTTCCTCCAGTCTTCAGATTTGGTTGTGTAGTAGTAAGATACATGGTTGTGTTTGAAGATGTAATCTCCCATTTGATTTCCATTCAGTGGGCAGGATGGGAGGGTGCTGGTCCCCGTTCCCCTGGGCTTCCACATCCACCCCATATCAGGGTCAGGCAGACTCTGTTATAAACACTGATGAAAACTCTGTAAATGCTTTCCCAGCTAAAAGCCTATATGCTGACAGGACTCAGCAGCATGGATTGACAGTAAAGAAGACAAGACTCAATTAAGACTAAAGTCCATAACATACATCTGTTGTGATTTTAGCTGCTCACTTTTTGTATCTTGGCAGATCTTTTGTTCAAACTCTTTCAGCTGCAAAGGACATACAGAAATAATTTGATCATGCTTTATGTCTTTACGTCTTTCAGCTCTTTATTTAAGGGTCTCTATATCTGCAAAAGAGAATATAGTATCATATAGTATTAACATCAAAGCATGTGGCGGACAAAAGTGCTTATGTCAGCATCTAAAACAGATGTCATAGGTTCAGAGGTCACTGTGAAGTTGATTTCTGCAGTTTTATAACAACCAGATAGAGAAGAGAAGAGCAGACCAGAGTCAGTATCTGCAGCCCCACATGGAGCCTGTATGGAAAATAGTTGGTCTACCTCACTGATTGCGTTACAGCAAACAATAACACAATAATTAAATGTGCGGTTACATCAGGCAGCATTCTTTTCCCCCAATTTTCCTGATTGAAAAAAAATGACTCTTATTTTTGTAATGTTTGATCTCTGTTGCGGGCTTAAATGTTGTGTGCAAAATAATCTTTTTTTTGTTTTTTTACAGGAAATCATTGAGACCTCTGGGCATCTGATGACACCATGGTTTTGCTGAAGCATCAAAATGGGCTTTTCCAGAGCAACTCTACTACAAGTGTGGGGAAAACAAATCTGTGGAAGAGCCCTGAAATTAACATGCGACAACTGTAATTAAGGAAAATGTCACAATAATGGTGCCTCTCCCTCACCAGACTCCAGCAGACTTGACTCTTTTTTCTTTTACGTTTTAAGGAAGCACAGCGAGCTACAGTCTTAAGGGGAACTTTGGGCTAGCTCACCCTTTACCCTGTAGGGCATCTGGAGGCTGCCTTATCAGATTAAAACAAGACTAAAGGAATCATCACGGTTAAAAAGGTTTAAACTAATGAGATGGAAATGATGTTATTAGATCCATCTGTTGCTCATTTGATGGCCCAGTCCTGGTGTAGTAACTTGGGATCTCTGGGGTGTAAGTAGGGGGGTTAGAGTGAAAATGCTGCAAGATTCTGTGCTGCAGCTCTATTGTTTTTGAAAAATTCATTGTTTTCACTGAGCTTGTCAAGCTGAACTGTATACTTCATGAAGGGTTTATAGGACATGATGAAGAACAGCAGTGTCTTCTCTGCCGGCGTGGCCTTTCTCAGAAGTCTTGACTTGGAAAGCAAGTCAAGAATTATCAAATATAAATCTTTTATTTTTTTTATTTTTGAGAAAGTTATTTTCCTCAAAGCCAACTCTAGAATAAGGAACGACATGTTTATGCTTGTGTCATTTCAATATGATACAATTATAAGCCGGCTTTACTGAAATACTCCCTTATTTCAACGACGCTGAAGGAATTTGGCTGCAGACTCGCAAAGTTCTACTTCAAGGAATCAGTGGGTGAGTTTGAATTGTTTTGCTGCGGTTTTGAGGTAATTCTCAAGTTTAGTACTACAAAATGGCAGGGGTTTTAATTCTGGATTCATGGTTCAACTTTCTGTGCTGTGGTTTTTTCTTTTTCTTTAAATGAATAAATACCAAGGCCCTTGGATTCGAGAAACAATCGAAATGTTTGTGATTGTTAGCTAAGATGTAAAATGGAGGCCTGCAGTTTAAGCCCACTTCTCTTCTCAATGACCTCTGTGAATGGCTGCCTGCTATTTTGGGCTTTTAAGACCTGTCAGAAATGAGAGACTCTTTATGATGAATTGAACGGTTTCTTTAGATTTTGGAAATGAGGCGTAAAACCCCGTCAAGAGTTGTATGTAACTGTTTCTAAATGAATTGAGCTAATATAAAAACTGAGGACATTGGATCAAACAGATGTGTCAAAACCTCTACATTCATGAGTTTGCCTGAAAGCCATGTACCCAGTTTTGTGTGAAAGATCTTTTTATACCATTCTGTGAAGTTAAACACAATGAACATGCAATCCATCATATTAGATTACAAACACTGTCTTTAAAGTTTTTGCACGATTCCTCTCAAGCTGTCATGTTTTCAGTTTGATCTGTAGTGATGGTAAAGCGTACATAGATTGTCTGGTAAATATGCTGTTGCTTTGCC
The DNA here is from genome assembly GCF_963930695.1 of Labrus bergylta. Taxonomy (NCBI): domain Eukaryota; kingdom Metazoa; phylum Chordata; class Actinopteri; order Labriformes; family Labridae; genus Labrus; species Labrus bergylta. Next base: position 17,761,277 of record NC_089199.1, on the reverse strand, counting down.
TCAGGGCTCAGCACACAGCTGGTTGAAACCTTAAAGCAATTCTATGTACAGAATGCATTTCAGTTTGAAGTGGTCAACCTTTCTACCAAGAGCAACATTTTTCTCAGCCATTCCATATGTAAGTCAGCAGTTCAATTAGTGATTCTTCCCTTGCACCTTTCCTTTTTTATTCACACATTTTTAGTATTGATCTCTATCATTAAACTGAACAATTTTCCACTTATCCTGCCAAAAGATTTCCTCTTTTCTCTTTTCCACTACATCTTACTTCCTTTTCTTTTCTCACCCAAAACCAAAACTTCCTGGAGCATGTGAAGTGGATATAAGGATCGCCGTTGTTGTTGTTGTTGTTGCTGTTGTTGTTGTTCCTGTTCCTGGAGGCCGTCAAAATCTGAAATACATATGACAATTATTCCTATAAGATGAGTCTGTTGTTGTCTATTGGGACTCTGGGTGTATCTTTAGGCTAAATGAATGGAAAGACCAAAGGAAGAAGAGAAACCTGATAACTGACCTTGTGTCTTTAATTTAAAGGAAAAGACTTTCTCAAACATAAAAAGGTGTTGCTAATTGCTGTGGGTCGAACCCATAAAAAGGTTTCATGGGTTGAAGTAATTTTGTCCACAGCAGGACAACAAAATGAATGAATTATTTGTTGAGGTCCATACAGTATATGAATCCACTTTATTTGTGTCTATCCTCTTCCCTCGGGCCATGTAGAGAGCAGAGCAGTTGCAGATGGCTCATTTCAGGAAACCACGGGACCAAAAGAGATCCCTCTCTGCTGTGCATTTAGTATACAAACTACAAAGGCAGGCTGCGGTCAGCACACTCTTGTGAAGGGGCTAAAATAGTGTCAGCAGGATGTCCAACAGACTGCAGAGAGCAGAGCAGAAAGCAACATGTGAAGGAGAAGCCTTCAAATTAGACATTTTTTTTATCAACTGTGTAATGTTGTGTTTTCTTACATTGTTGTGTTTTGAGAAAAGTCATGTTTTTTTTAAAGCTACATCACTCTGTATGAAATGTTCTGTTGTTGTGTTTTGACCCTCTGGGCCACCATAGTAAACAACCAACTTATAGGGAGAACATCATGTGCTGTTTTGGTGCATTTGGTCAATTCTGAATACATGTATATTGTATTGTTTTATTGATAATATGACGATATGATAGATATTAAATCAATGTAAAAATGTTGCTTGATTAAATTATTATTGATCTGCCATGAAATCAATTTGTTTACAATACTTTTTTTTTCATAGTTACCATCCCATCATCCTCACACTATCACGATTGAGTCCCACATACTCTTCAATTGTAGCATAGTGGGGTGTACTGACATTTTAACACAAAGTTTCTGTATTACAAATATACAAATATTGTAGGAAAAAAAGTGTTTTTCTGTAAAAAACAGTAAAGACAAGTAATAATGTTAACATTAAGGTGATTACTCCCACATGTTTCTTTATTTACCAAATGTATTTGGTATCACTTGTGAATTGGCTTCTTGCAGCAGCTGCTTTCATTTACAGATTCATGAAAGTCTCCTTTCACATTAAACCGTGCGTAAAGTAGGCGACTTGCTGCTCATTGAATTTGTAATACACTATGGAGGCTTTAATTCACCTCACTTTTTTCCTCCAACAAACCTTCCAGTCGCTGCTTTCTCTGAGCCAAAAATTGTGCAGAAATTTAACTTACCATTCCAAACTGATCACACACCAGAGCAGATTTGACCACTATTAGTTGATTGTGTTACGGCTCTTTGGTGTGATAATCAACGTTTGACCTCTCCAAAGTTATTAGAGATGAGGCTAGTAGGCGACTTATAAGTAATAGTTACTCTTTTGTGTCTAATGTTAAAAACAGAGCTCCTGTTCCTCCTACACAGGCAACAATGTTGCTCTCTACCTCTAATAACCTTGAGAAATCACACGCTGATTTTGTCTTTTAGCATTTTTTGTCATGTCAAAGGTAGCATTCCAGCAATATTAAAACATTCTTGTATGGCTTTTCTAGCCCTTACCTTAAAGTATGTGTTTATCATAATTTGCCATATGAGAGGGATGTTATGATTTCGTCCCACTGATGAAACTTTGACCCCCCCATACCTTGAAAACACACGGTTGTTAATCTTCTTGTTTTTTTAAGCACCTAAACACACAATGAAGTGTTTAAGTGTGTTTGTATTACTAACTTAAAGCATTATCTCTTTACTTACTTGGGTCTGTCATGAAACGTGGATTCTTGCAGAACTATTACAACAGGTATTTATGTTCATATATTGTAAGCTAAATGGTAAATCATGCTATTTCACCATGTCTGGGTTAGATTTTATTCTGTTAGATCCTTGACCCCGATTACTCAACTGCATACCAAGTTGAATTTAACAGCAATGCTGTAACTAGGATTAAATTACCATCCTAACATTTGACCAGAGGTGTGGCAGAATTAAAGTCCCGGGGGCAACTCGAATGAGGTGAGAACAAACACCAAATTAATGCATGATTTGTGACCTCCGTTATGGAACACCTATGCTTCAACTGAATCGAAGCTGAACCTGGGATGACCTAAGTGGGAGTAAATGGGAAAAACAGCACAGAATCAGCAGAGTAGACCAAGTGGGCTTTCCCCAGCGTGTGTAGGCTCCTGTAATAAGAAGCATGAAAACACATTAATATTCTTAAGTAGGACGGCACATTCTGCCTGAACTGGACGTGAAGCTGCCCCACGAAGGCAATAGCAGAACATAAAAAAACTGACACAAAGTCAATGTCATCTTTCAGTGGTCTAACTTTCTGTGACTGGCTTGACTCTTTAAATTCAATAGAGTATTGTTTTTTTTATTTTAAATGTATCAATATGAAGGTCTCCCCTTACAACAGAGAAATCCTTTCTAAAGAACCAAATTTCCTTCATAGACTTGTGCTTTCACTGTTGTATCTATCTGAGGAATGCCATCTGACATTGACTATTTCCTGTACCTCTGAAGCCATCCATTCCTCAACAGAAATGTACGTAGAAGAAGTGGCACAGAGGGGTATCAAGAGCCAAAGGCCCATGAACAGTAAAGTGCATAGGCCTATTTTTTATAAAAAATATCATTAAGAGAATTAATATTGATATATAAGTCTCCATCTTTGTCACAGAAGCCCTGTTTACTCCTGGCATTACCTTGCAGTGTTTGGATCACAGGTGGAAAGCCTTAAAGGTAAAGTTGGTAACATTAAATATAGACATCTACAAATGTGTGATGGTGACTGTATCTGCAGAAACCCTGTCCTCCACCTGTGTTTTGATGTTTTAGTTGACTCGGGACAAGAAACAAGGAGAAATGCCTGGCTGGTTAAGCCTTCCATTTCACCCGCTTTTGGGCACTTGAAGGACCAATATGTAAGATATCTTCTGAATTTATTCATAAAATGACCTTACTTTATCATTAGACATTAGGGAAACATACTATGTTGAAGTGCTGGCTTCTCTGAAAACAGCGCAGTAGCCAGTATGCCCTCCTTTAAAGTTTTGTTGGCCTGCACGGTCGCTTCTGGTAGTGATGAGCCCAAGAGGAGGGGCATTTGAATGTTGTGTTTACAAGCTGCATCAAACATTGCTATTGACCCTAACTTTAAATAAAGGTATTACTGCAACCAGGACACATACAGGACCCACTGAGATTGGATCACTCAGACCCCAAAATGAGGTGCTCTGGAACCTCACTGTCGCCCTGCATCACAGGAGTGCCTTCTCAAATCCTGTTCTCAGCAGAAGTCCAACAACAATCAAAGAAGGAGAGATCCCCCTAGTAGTGCTGACCTATTAGCGCACCAATGACATTGTATTAAACTCAGACCCAAAGCCCCATTACAAACTACTGAGCAATAAACAACAAAGAAGTTAAATGAATTCACAGAGAGCAAAAGAGGCAAGCTGAGTTTGTGTTGTACATTAAGGCCCAACGAGCCAAGCAAACACAAACTCCACTCCTGTCGCTACAGATCCATTTAGGAAGGGGGATACTGAAAGAGATCAGGGGAGAAGGGGTATGAGGCTTGATGGAAGAAATCCCAGCTCACAATCAGACATTTGAAAACAGGTTACCGAAAAAGCCTAAGACTTCAACAATAAGTGTAGGAAAGGATATGCTTTCAGTTGAACATACTACCCTCTTCCTGTCCCATTAAGGATGACTGGACTCAGGGCTGGATTGTACTGAAGATGAGTCTCTTCACAAGACATGACGAGTCAGAAGACATCAAAGTTTAAGTCTTCTCCAGAGCCACATTCAGTAGTAATGATATACAGTAGAGGTCCTTCTCCTGATGCCCGACCTACCACTCTGAGATTATTTGAACTTTCTGGCTGGTTGAATCGTCTCAGCTGTCTCTGTCCATTACTCCTGAAAAAGCATGCACGTCATCATTTTTTAGAGCAAGGCCCCCTGTGGTTTATCCATAATATGAAAAACAGCTCATCAATTCTTTGTACTTTAGAAGGAAGCAATACATAAACTACATTATTTTTCATTGGGATTGTCTTGTTTTCCTGCGAAGAAAAATATATGCCACAAATCTTAGCTGAAAGATCATTTTTAGGAAAGACAAAGGGGCTCGAGATTTTTCTTCATCTCTTTTACTAAACTAATAAAAGGTAAAACTTCCCACAAAATAAGGTTCACTCAAGTGTTTGTGTGTGTGTGCGTGCGTGCGTGTGTGTGTGTGTGTGCGTGCGTGCGTGTGTGTGTGTGTGCGTGTGTGTGTGTGTGTGTGTGTGTGTGTGTGTGTGTGTGTGTACATATTTTTGGCTTTCTACAGCGTGCATTGTATGCTGTCAGTCAAAGCCGTCACACTCATTACTTGGTGCCATTCACCCTGCTGGGTTAAAACCATAATACGATTATTAAATCATTAAATGAGATTTGGAGAAAAATAATTTCTTTGTTCAGAGATAATCCTTAATGGCTTCTGAGAGATTATATTGAGACAGACAATGAACTCTAACCAGTGAAACTGACCCTGTTTGGCTGCCCCCCACCTAATAAAAATCACATCACATGTGGCACCTATGAAGTCTCTTCTTCAGTAGTTTGAATGGTACAGTATAGAGAAGGTAAAAGTTCAAATGTTTTCCAGTAAAGAGGAAGCATATATATACAATTTTACATTAACATTGATTAAAGATTTGTATCTGCAGAGAAGACACAGTCATGTGGTATGGCACAGAAGAAAAAAACAACACTTTTTTTTTTACCTTTATCCATCTATGATTTACTCAACTAATACAGCTGTTGTATGGGTGCACATTGCTGTAGGTCTGTCCGTTATAGCAAGCCTGCAGGCGTTCAACAGCACAGCCAGCATTTTACCTGACAGCCATAAAACAGTTCGAACCCTTGATTCTAAACTATATCCAATATGACAAAGATCTAGATGGATCCCAGGAGAAGCAGGTCTTACTGTTAAGTTATGTGTGGGGTGTTGATGTAGACCTCTGCTCAAAAGTGAAATGGTGGACAGTCCCTGAATTTAGTTGTCATATAATGTCTCCATCAATAAGCTATAAAGCATCAGTTTGGAGAATTCCAAGGCAAAATGCTTCTTTAATATCAAGTTTTTTTTAGTGCCAGCTACATTTTCTGATTTTGCAATTCATCCCTAGATACCATAACTTTTGTGCAACTGGACATTTCAATGTCACATGCATTGCAAATTTCACATGTTCATGCATTGGAATCCAACACGTGATGAAAAGCCACATGTGCATTGGATTAACATGTTGGTCCTCATATGTAAGAAAGCCTATACAGCCCTTGTTAAACATGTCTGTTTGGTGCTGCGAGTAACAGCTGGAGAGAGAGAGAGAACTCGAGGACCGTGCCTGTCGTATTCAGGGAGGAATTTTAAATAAATGTGTGTTTTCAACAGAGGAAAACTGATAATCCTACCCCTCCCTATTCATCCCCTCGCCCCTGCCTTTTTTTCTGCGCTCAGTTTGTCCCTCCAGCTGTGCTCTGTCCACTTTTAAAGTCAGGTGGTTAAAGAAGGGTGTCCGAGACTGATTAGGTCATCATGCAGTCTTTCTGTCAAGCATGTGGTGCCAAGTGAAAGTCAAGTAGTGGATTAAGACTGTAAACTGATGACATCAGGACCCTGAGAAACAAGATCACTACTACACAATTTCATAATCACAGTGAGTCACACTGGAAGAGGTGGACTGTACACTTTATACCCCAAATAGATCCCAACGCCCTCCAACTTCATCAATCACAAGCCCTGACTTCCACAGAGTGCTCTGAACATAATCATGTTATGAAAGGATATCTGCCCTTCTACGAAGTGTTAGTGGAGGAAGAATGACTCACGGAGCTCAGTCTATTGTAAACAAAGGATTTTGTAGAACTGTTGAGAGCTTTCAGGAGAGAGGGCCACTAAATGTAGGTCTTCTTGAGTTTGCTTAATGTCACACTAGTAACCCGGCTTCAAAACACCTTTGACGACTTCTTCCTCCTTCGGCTCTTCACTCTGAGGTCTGACTTTTTGGTCTCTGGCATGAAGGCTATTGTTGCCATTCCACAGAGAGTTAGGGAATCTTGTAGGATTTCAGATTTTTGGAGAGACCCGCTGACAGCTGCTGTACTACTTGGGCAGAGGCCAGACCCCTATCTTGTGGTCTGTGAAAGCTCCTCCAAAGACCTAATTACACTTCAGATGTTGAGCGTTGTTTTCACTCAGCTCTATTCCAATGTAAACTTGCCCAGGACTATTCAAAAAGCCCATAAACAGAAACACCTCCCTTCTCTTCCTCCCTATTAGAGCTTTCACCACCTGTAGTCTGCTTTGTAGCATCAAAGAGGGAGGGCATGTGACATAGGTTGTGCGCAATCTGTGTGTATTTGTGAACAGTTGTACATATATGCCTGCAGGCCCAACAGAGACTTGTGTTATTTTGTTTACAATCATTCCTGGAAGTCCAAATGCTCCCATGCTGAAAGAACTGTGCAGCCACAGAAATTGTACCTAGTCTCCCAGGGAAGCATGAGCTGCAGGCTGGCTTTTAACTTTGACTCATATTCTGCACATGCACACACATGCACACACACACACAAACACACACGCACGCGTGCAACTGTGATCACAGTACAGAAGATATTTAGAAGGCTATATCTGTCTATCAGTGTAGCCTGAAAAACTTCAACAACTACAATTCTTGAAGGCACAGACATATTATATAGGGAACCTAATGACTAATTCCTACGGCCAGTCTGTGGGCACTGCCGTCTTGCAGTGGCGTCTTTACTGCCTGCTTACTCTGAAAGCAGCTTTGATAGTTGGATTGAAAGCATCAAACAGCTGCAGATGAAAGTACTTACTGCACATTCTTCCTGAGCTGTATGGGAGGCTGCCCCACAAAGGCAATAGCAAAACTTAAAAATTGACCCAAATTTACAACAACAATCTGATTGCATAACAGAGAAATTAAGAAAAACTCAACCATCCGCAACATGATGTGTGATGAAATGCTGTGTAATATATAACGTCATTCTACAAGCTAGTTTGCTTACAGTAATCAATGAACTGCTGCATTTAATCATCACAGACTAGTTGCATTGTGAAATACATTTCTGTAGATATTCATTAAGCATTTTTTTATTTCTTTTTGCTAATGCAGCTGGTCTGTAGTGCATACAGCTCTTGCCTGATTACGCTCACTAATAGAGATCTGAGATAATTGTATTAATCTCCTGGTGGTGGACAACTAAATACCAGATCACTCAGAGAGGGCAGAGAATGTGCACGGCCAGTGAATGTGTGTAAAGTGTCTGCTCTCATACAGTGTGTGTTGTGAACTCCCTGTTTTTTTCCCAAAGTTCAAGCTTGTCACATCTTTAAGAGAAACTGTGAATCCCACAGGTTAGTCCTTTAAGTTCTTTCAAAAGGTAAAAATACAAAGTAGAGTTAAAAGGAAAGCTCACATTCAAACCCACAGCTGTTGAAGGGTGACCCCACTGACTGTAATAATGGCGGCTTGTCAACTTCCGGTTTCCCAGCTGGATTGGTCATGAAAGACTTTTGCAAACTTTGGTGATCCCAGACTTTCCTTGCAGCTTGACCAAACTAGATGTTTGTGATTTTTGTGAAATGCCTTAGCAACTAACATATTTATCTGAAGCTATAGGCTACAGTATCAGCATGTTAACATAAAAAAAAAAACATAAATGGTAAACATTTTAACCAACTCAACATGTTTGCAATGTCAAGTGAGCATATTATCACGCGGACATTAGCATTTAGCTCACAGCTGTGTCCAAGCAGAATCTGACAAAGCTGAAAGCATAGCTGTCGACCACCATTAAAAAAGGGCCCTTTGTTGTTGCTGGTCTATGATTAAATTGTAATCCCTTGTTTCATTTTTGTACAACTTTTTATATAGTATTTTTTTCATTAAGAATTATTTTCATTTTTTCTCTCACAGTGTCCATCATTTCCTCGTGTGTTGTACAAAACCACATCAGAAATGGCTTCATGATGTTAAATGGTCAATATAAATCCCTTGCTGGCTTTTCATTCTTTATAAATGGATATTGCCTTGTGATGAAAAAAAGTTTACTGCAGAAACCCCCCCCCCCCCCCCCTTGAGAGAGCACCGAGTAAAACGAGAGTTTGAAAGCTCCACGATTACAGTATGTATCTCTTTGAAATCCCAGACCCAGGCTCGGCTACTTCATTCAAGCTTTCCGCTCCCTGTTGGTCTTTTATCTGATTTGGAGGGGAAGTGAAGTTTAGACTGCTGATAGCCTCTCTGAATGATCCTGCTTGCGCACAACTCAGGAAGAGTGACTCTGATGACCTCAATGACCGTCCATTGAGAACACACACATACACACGCAGCTGTACACACTGTACACACTGCTTCATTGAGAAACTGGGGAAAAGAGCAGTTCACTGAAGATGGTGGCCATCTGCAGCAGTTAAGGGCATAGGAGTTCCTTTTAGAATATTTTCATTACAGCTTTTTTTTTGAAGATTAAAATGGTGATTCAATGAGAAATAGAAATTGTTATTCTTAGTTTGAAATGATGGATGTCTGTAGCAGCTATAAAGTAACTACAACAACACATTAAAGAGTTAACGGTCCACTTAAAGTTGTAGTTGCTGCTCACTGCTCCAAGGACAATTTCTTCCAAATGTTTTTACTTACCTGTGTCCCCTGTGTTGTAAAAATATTTTACGGAGAGTTCTGGGAAAAGTCAATGAAATGTTGTATTTAAAAGAGTTGGTGACCCTCAGCGGAGGTCACCAACTCTTTTAAATACGTCTTCATGTTATAAGCTGCACTATATGCTAAGGAAGAATTTCCTAAAACCAACAAGAACATCTCATTCTTGTAAGTGATTATATGTGCCAAAGATCTTAACATTGAATGTTAACATTTTAGTAACCCTTAAGAACCAACCTAATTGGTTCCATCATAAGGGAAAATGAGTGGTTACTGGTGGAAATTGAGGGGGTTCCATGAATGTTTAGTTGTTGATGGTAGTTTTGCAGTCAACAGCAGAAACTCTTGATTACAAGAGTTGGTGTGAAATTTATTGTAATGATGTTCACTATGAAAAATGATTACTACTCTTCATAGCACCACAGGCCATAATGACCATAATGACAGAGGCAGCAGAGCTTTTTAAGCTTGTTTTTTGCTTAGTAGGATCTTGTGGGCAACACCAACCTTTTAATATTTGATCTCTTTGTATTTTTGGATGCTAGTACCACAAGCATTTATATGACTCGTTTGTTTTAAGTATATACCTGTGAATCTAAGTTAGCCTCCTTAATAGCAGTGTGTTTTGATTGTACACAACAAATGAGCTGTAATGTGGCAGCTGTTAGCATTTATCACAACATAAGTTCTTGGGGGGGGGGGGCAGAGGCCTGCAGCGATTTGGCTCTGAGTGAGTGATGGTGATGACATGGAGGCCAACTGAGTGCAACTCATGACAAAGAAGCTGGTGATGCCTAGAAGTTCAAAAATATCAAGCAATTCATATGAAGACCCTATTCAAACTGTTTATAGTGCATGGTCTAAAGTGCAACGGCCACTTGCATTTGAGTGTACTCGAATGTCGCCAGTTAAACAGCAGATTATCTTAATAAAAAGTAAGGTTGGCACCAAACTCATGCCCACAAAGTCTGCCCGGAACCTGGGTGTCATGATTGATGACCAGCTAACTTTTAAGGTTCAAGTAGCCTCGATTGCCCGGTCATGTCGATTTGCCCTGTACAACATCAGGAAGATCAGACCTTACCTGTCAGAACACGCTACACAGCTCCTGGTACAGGCTCTTGTGATATCACGCATCAATTATTGCAACTCTCTACTGGCAGGTCTTCCTACATGAACTATCAAACCTCTGCAAATGACACAAAATGCAGCAGCACGACTGGTCTTCAACCCTCCTAAAAGAGCACATTCCGAACACTCCGCTGTTCATCTCCTTACACTGGCTCACAGTTACTGCTCGCATCAGATTTAAAACTCTGCTGCTCGCTTACAAAACAGCGACAAAAACGGCTCCTCCTTACTTTAACTCTCTCATCCAGGTCTACACTCCCTCCCGCCCACTACGCTCTGCCAATGAAAGGTGTCTGATCCAACCTTCACAACAGGGTCCTAAGTCTCTGATCAGACTCTTCTCCTCTGTCGCCCCCCGGTGGTGGAATGAACTTCCAAACTCCATTCGATCTGCAGAGTCCCTCTGCACCTTTAAGAAAAAGCCAAAGACCCAGCTCTTTCATGAATACCTACTAACTTAATGATGATGGTCTCCATATTATTGATGATGATGATGATGATGATGGTTTTTGTTTGATAACGATGACTTATAAGATGGTTTCTATACTGATTAGAGCTCTCAAGAACTGCCCTCAATGTTGTGCTTTGCCTCTGGTCACTTCCTGTCAGCACCTGTGTGTCCAATCAGACTCAAAGCTGATCGTTTGCTCTTACTGACATTGTTCCCTTTTTTCTAGATCCTTGCTTGTGTTGTACTTACTCTCTGATGTACGTCGCTTTGGATAAAAGCGTCTGCTAAGTGAATTGTAGAATTGTAGGGCTCTTAATTGTTCATAGGTGTGTTTTGCTTGTATTGTATCAGTCTGTTATATAACCTTTCAATTTCAGGTTTTGCTGCACTTGGAGAATTAATTAATTTGTGTAGTACTTCAGCCAAGTTTTGGCCTATGCATGCGGGGGTCTAGCAGGAATCCAGCAGAGCTTCCTCAGGTAAACAGTAGAAGTCAGTACATCCCCCACTATACTTGCATCTTCAGAATGGCCACACAATAGAGAGCACCAAAATGATGTCAGGAAAATGCGGGAAAGGGCCTTGTTTGTCTCATGGAAAACTCCATTGACTGCATTTGAGCAAATGCTCTGACAGTTTTTTTAAATTTGTTATTCAATCTAGAAAATGTAGAGAAAAGGCAGTTGTGGTACAGCTTCTGGCCACTAGGGACAGCACACAATCACCTATGGCTTACACTTCGTGGACTTGTTCACCTCTCTTCTGTCATTCACTTAAGATTCAAAGATGTTCTGAGCTTGGCCTTGTTTTATTTTTTCTTCATAGTTGCTAAGAAGACTTCAAACCTGGTAAGTTATCATTTTCCTCTTTCTGTCACAGTTGAGTAACTGACCTTTTGTTGTAGGCTTGTTGGGAGCATTATCCTCAATGTTGCTAGGCTTTTTGAGTGTTTGTCTCCAGTGCCTGTCTTAAAAATGGAAAGCTCTCCAAACACAGACGAGAAAGAGTCCAGTTTATTCTACATGGTCAGCAGGGTGAAATGCCATGCTAGTCATCTAAGTTAGCAAAACGATTATCAGTTTTAGAACTGCACACAGTCAGATAGAATCTCTCTTTGAGTAAAGAAACCAAAAGCACATGAATTGAAACATTTATTAATATTTATTTAAATCTTTAAACTTTTTTTTTCCAAGTTTCAAACAAACCAGTGTATCTCAGGTCAAATTCTGAGGACAAAGACAGGTGTTAACAAAGCTAAGTTATTCTAGCTAGCTATAAAGTCAGCCTAAGGTTCTTGCTCAGTCAAAGCTGTTATTGAACTCAAATATTCATTGTTTTTTTTGTTCACGTAGATATGTTGTTGGTTATTGTATGACACATCACATAAATACAGTGATTTGTTGATTTTATCAACAAACTGTAAAGTGTATTTTTCTATATACTACTCTTTTGAATCAGTGAAACAGAGGAAATAAGTCACAGGTGTGATTAATTAATGGCCACATTATATTTAATTCATGAAACAGGCTAAGACCTTATAGTAGCCTGACTTGCTATTCAGCAATATGAGTTACTCCTGTGATTTTACTCTTGTAACTGTTTTTGTTTGCTGATTTATAAATGGTCAAATAATCTGGGACAGAACTCAATTATCTGGTTTACATTTAAAACCAAAAAAAGTTGTTGATATATATATTATGACAATGATTTGATGTAAGGGATGTCATGAGTTAGTTTGCAGGAATAAATCTGAAAATATCGGTCTACACATTAACTAGTGAATAATAGGGCCATACATTTTGTAATAATAAATTACACTATGTGAAAGAGTTGGATATTGCAGTTGAAAGATATGTTGGACTCTTTGGTGCATATTGATTTAAAAAATAAGAAATTTGAGTATTAGTTTAAGTAAACATAGTTTGATAGAAATTGTTCTGTTTCCTGTCAATGGCTCTGTGTGTATGTGTATGTTTTTTTTTTTCATGAATGGGGCAGGAGACAGACTGGATAGCCAGCTCTTTGATCCTCCACATAACAAAGGCACCTACAAAGGCTTCCATACTGCCTGTAGCATTGTTCTGATGAGGAGGCTATAGCTCATAAAACCATTACCATTATCCCTACACAATACCTTTTCCAGCACCTACTTAAGACCTCAAATCACTAGTGTATGTGACTACGCTGCTTGCCAGTTTGCATTTTGTCACCCTGTGATCCCATGAACTTCTAAGTATACAGCACTGCCCAGATTATCTAGCTTGTGGCCCCAGGGCAGGCATTTCCTATATGGGCCCCACCTCACTGTCATGGTCACCAGACGGCTCTGCACACTGTGGAACCACTCACAAAAGTAATCGAATGGATTTGAGTATGTCAATGTGTATTTCAAACTTAGCCTACAGTATCATGCATAATAACAAAGTCAGTTAATTGGGTCATGCAATGGGGGCCCTGAGTGTGGATCCTGCATTGGCTGATGTTAACCTGTAAAACAGCCTGGGTGTAACCAGGACAAAATGAGCAACTCAGTCACTGATCATATCACATCATCCAAAGTGGATATAAGTGACCACTCATGTCACTACACAGTACACGGGAGTGGCCTCATTGTATCACCAGGGTACCTTGCATGAATGATCCCGCCCCTCGCTGGGAAGAAAGCTGCACAGGCTTGCAGCGGAGCCCATCGTAGTTGACTGTTCGAGCAGCCCACCCCTCTCTGCAGTATGCATGTTCGTCAGGGAATCCGCGAAGCGCTCACGTTCCAGCAGTGTACTTCCCCGGCCAGAGACCATCTACCAAAGAGCCGAGGATAATAAAAGTGGATGTGGCAGACAGGAGGCGGAAAGCCCGGAGTGACCGGAGGAATACACTATTACTACAGGAATACAGGCTGCCACTCTCCTCTGAACGTGGACAATCATGCATGTGCTCTTCTGGGGCTTGGGGTTCCTGCTATTCCCTGATTTCTTGAATGTAGTCGCATCTACGGGGAAATTGCTTTTGAACTCAAGCACAGGTATTGTATGCCGCTATGACAACCCGAGCATTTTTTTCTGTCAGGAAGTTGTTTTCTTACACGGAGGGCAGAGAATGAATGAGTTTTGAATGGAGCCAAGCACATGAGTTGCAGCGCTTTCTAGTACCTAAAGTCCACTATCTTCTACTTGCACAGCTAAAGAAAAACAGCATGAGAAGGAATACATTAACAATCATAATCAATCTATTCACACACCTGCGTTCTTTGCTTTTTTTTTTACTGATGCTACTGGACTACATAATACTTAATATTGCCATTCATCTGCTTCTATTCCTCAGTAAAAGACCAGATCGGCGTTTATGAGATTGTAACACCGGTGCGGGTGAATGAAGCCGGTGACAAGTTTCCAACCAGTGTGCACTTCAAGAGAAAAAGACGAAGTTTGGACGACAGCACTGGGAATACTACGGATCACTGGGCCTCGCCAAATATTCACTACAGGATATCTGCTTTTGGACAGAATTATCACCTCAATCTCACGCTGGATTCGGGATTTATCGCCCCTCTTTACACTGTGACAGTACTTGGAGTACCCAGAGGAGATAACATAACGGATTTTGCAACAGATGGGGAGGTAGAGGAGGATGAGGAGGAGGACACGGAGTTAAGGCACTGCTTCTATAAGGGACAAGTAAATGCAGAAGCAGAACATGCCGCGGTCATCAGTTTGTGCTCCGGACTGGTGAGTTTTTACGCACGGTTAGACTGCATGTGATGACTTTACGACCGGGTGTTTTACTTTTCCGCCCCTGGTATTAAGGGGCCATTATTGCTTAAACAAGACAGAAGTTTGCCTTGGCATACAAAAAACAACAAATGTTATTTTGCAAAAAGTTGGCACGCGTTGTATTTGTATCTATGAAAATATCAAACTCAAACTTCATTTTTGCACTTTAAGTATGTTTTGATTTAATAATAAATATGCACACTAGTTGAACATTTCCTTCTAAAGAATAAAACACTTTAAAGCAAGTTGCTCTGCCTAAAGTGAAGCTGGATTTAAAAAAAAGATGAAAATAATAATAAAAAAAGTTCGAGACTCATACAGCCAACTCGTTAAAGATTTTATTCGCAATATGACCCTTTTTTGTGATACTGCCAGAGGCTAGTAAGCTTCCAAAATACTGAACTGTTCCGATTCGTGATGGTCCCAGATCCTTTGCCTATAGTCAAGTTCAATGAACACCTCTGCTCCAAATCTTGCCTCCATTCCTCGTTCTCCCGGCTGCTGGTGACGTATTTACGCACGCTAGTACAGCGGGAGTACGGGTTGTACTGACGTCATCACAAACTGGTCCCACTCGTCCCACTCCCAGGCTTGCAGACGCATTAGTGCAGGAGCGGAGCGTTGCACTCTTGAGGTTAACCATAAAAAAAACAAAAAACAGTTGTAATAAGGAAGGGGTTTATGATATAAATGCTGTGTTCTGCAAACAGCTTAAACTAGAAGAGATTACTTTATGAAGTATTGTTTCTTCAAGTGCTCTAAGTGCAAACTTATTTTTAAATCGGCAATACAGCTTGTGGCCAACATTGTATTGTAATTATACTGTGCATCCTAAAAGGTAAGGGACGTAGGAATTCCCGGTTGCCTTGCCAGCTCCCCAGGTCAATCAAGGTGCACAGTAGTAGGAATAGTGTTTTTCTCAGCAGGATGTAAGCAAGAATCTTCTTCTCGTTCCCCCTTGCTGATGGATTGCCAACTCTGCTGCAAATGTTTGCACATGCATGAAATGTTCTGTTTTTCTTATTGTAATTTTTTTCATACTATATTATCATGAATTATTAATGTTGCCCGTGCCAACTTGTATGAACCTGAACCAACAGGGCGTCCAAATGTGCTTGAGGTTGCACTTATCTTATCGGTGACATCATAGTCCTCCAAGTCACACAGTCTCAATTTAACTGGCTAAATACTAAACACTAGGCTTTCAGCATGCTTGCCAAGAAGATATAGCCCCTCTACTTTCCTGATAGTCATCACAGGTCTCCCGTTTATTCTTTTCCTCCTGTTTTGAGACCGTTCTTACTTGCATGCAAATTCACTCATTTCACCTTTTTTAATGCCCTCAGGTCTTGGCAGCTCTTATTTTCTCTGGCCTATTTACTGAACAACGAAAAGGCAACATTCCACCGTTGCTTGCCATAACTTTACTTTTCTTCAGTAAAAAAAAAAACATATATTTGCATTATAGTTGAAGTGTTTATTCTCTTACACACAGGACGTGTGTTTGTTTACCCTGTGTTGTTTCTGAAAAAGGAATTCGTTTAGCAGGACATTAATGGATGGACACCAACTTCTGTGCATATTTTTACATTTTTTTCCTTTTCCAGCTTGGCACTTTCAGGTCTCCAGATGGGGAGTATTTTGTTGAACCCCTACACAGCTATCAAGGAGAAGACTATGAAGAGGAACACACAAAACCTCATATTGTATACAGGAAGAGTGCACCCAAGAAACAATCATCTGGGGAGAACTCAGCTTGTGACACTTCAGGTACAGTGAACATTTTCGGGGTTAGCAGAAATGTACTGAAAAAAATATCAAACATTTGCTCAAATAGATGTCATTTCAGATGTAATGCATGTACACAGTATACTCACTATCACAAACACACATGCACAGCTCCTTAACCAGTATAGATTCAGAGCAATGGGGGGCTTTAGCACATTGGCTGACTCAAGCATCTGCGTCAGTTACACTTTTCTAGATAACCAGCACAATTTTGCTTCCGTGCATGGGTCTCTCAGGGGCTATATGCACAAAAGACAGTCTGAATGTGATTGGATCAAGTCAGTGATGCAAGTTTCTTCCATGGCATGTATGTGGATTCTAAGTAAAGTGTTTGCTGTTGGTGTGTCTCTGTGTATGTGGGCCATGACTTTTGAATTAGTTCTCACAGATACAAGCATTGTGTTACCCCAAGGTCTCTACAGTCAGTTCTAGCATGAACTGACAATGTCATACTAAGTCATTTTATCAAGCTAGTGAAGTATGGCACTATAGAAATACTTCCAGTCTATCTTGGTTAACATACAATAAATTCATCTATGTCTAGGGGTAAAGAAAATGAAGAAATTGGCTCTGCAGAAAAGCTCTCCTCCTGTTAAAATAGTACGCACTCTTTTACACTTTTACTTTGAATAAAATGAAAGAAATGGATTAATATGAAGAGGCTTCAGAAAACTGAACACTATGAATTTAGTTTCATAATGCTGAAGAAGCCTCCGAAATGTTTTAATGGTATGACAGTGGGATGGCACTGTTTCATATGAATGTTTATTCCATCTGTAGGCACAATATAATAGCAAAATGACCAAATCAGAGTGATGGTATGTTGTGAATGTGAACTATCTTAGTTCATAGCCTGCCTGCACTGTTCTCTGTCTACAGCTGCAGTACAGTAGTGATGAAGCTTTCCAACTCTCACACAGGAAAAGTCATTTTGAAGTTCACCCTTGTATCTTCCCATCTCAGTTTACTGGCTGAACTTCCTGTTGACTCTTGTACTTCCTCTGCCTCTTTGATAAGAAAGTCGAATAGACCCACTGCCATGAACACGCAGTGTAAATTTTATAATTAAGTCATGCCAACTTAAAACTGCCAAATAATCCCAACTTTGAAGACAAATAAATCTTCTGCAGGCAGATGTTTGGCTTTACTGTATATGTCAATGTTTGTGTGTATGTGTGAGTGTGTGTGTGAGTGTCTGAGCTTGCATGCATGCATGCATGTGTGTTTGTTTTTTTGCCTATACTTGTTTTATATATGTGTGTGTTTGTGTTCCTCCTTTTTGGCTGGCACCACAGTATGTTTGTGTGCATGTGCGTGTGTGATATCATAGCCTGAAGGAAGATACATTTGACCCACTTTTGTCCAAGTCTGTTTTGTATTTGTACAGAACTTGACTATAACCTTGTACATTTTAAGGAGTAGCAAATTGTTCTAAATCAGTTCTAAATAATGTTACCCACCCCTCTGCTGTAGTCCAGCTCAATGCTGGTGGTCCAGAAGGGTGATCTGCATGTGATAAAGGAAAAATGGCATTCAGCACTTTTGTTGCCGTGTCATGATCAAAATCAGACCTAATTCCCCTGATTGTTGAGATTTATTGCTGCCCAGTTGTTGAACTGCCTTCTTTTGGTTTGCGAACGGCAGTTTGTGCTCCATTGTTTTATGGCTGGGTGCCAGGTTTACCTAGTCTGAACTCTTTGCCCTCCTCCCCTCCTCTGAAAGAGGGAGAGAGAAATAAAAGGGATTCCAGGCAGCATTCATTTGTCAACCCACTCATCGAGCAACAATAAACAAAAGAGCAATGGAGGCAGCAACATATTTTAACAATACCCACATCTAGACAGTCAACTCACTTCAATTCATCTCAATTTTAGAATTAAGTCAAAAATTATGTCAAAAACATATTTTTACGCGTACATCTCTTTTTTATTTGTTGAATGTATGTCCTACCATTCCTTCATCTTTGTGTATTTATACATGCTTCTTTCTTCCTGACTTCTCTCACTAGGACACAAACAGAGACAGAAGAGACAAAAGCTTAAAAGAAGGCAAGTGGCTGGAGTGACCACTGTGTCCAACGGAGCCCCTGTGGTCAGTGTGGGTATATTCAGTGACTTGGAGTCACTGAGTGCCAGCCTCGCCAGCGATCCTCTGCTCAGATCACAGAGCGGCAGTTCTAGCGCTCGACCATCAAATGATAGCAGCGGTGACTCAGGACCTCACAGGAGATCAAAGCGCTTCCTCTCCTACCCGCGCTTCGTTGAAGTCATGCTGGTGGCAGACAGCAAAATGGTTGAGCATCACGGCAGCAATCTACAGCACTACATACTCACATTAATGTCTATCGTAAGTACCTTTTCATTAAAAAGCTTGTGGATGCTTGTAGGGAATATGTGGCTGGGAATTAAACGTGTGTTCATGTGCCTTAGTTATATGAACATAAAGTAACTTAGAATGTACATAAAGGTGCATTAAATGTATGTACCTGCTCAGCTGTGCTATTTGTGCTGCTAGTCAATCAGTCAGCCTTTCTTTTTTTTTTTTTCTTTTTTGTTTGGGGTGGGGGGGTGCATAGGAGGGAAAAGGGCAGCCCAGGGCAGGGGTAAACACCACTTTCAAACGACCAGGGGGAAGAGAGGGCAGCTTGAGGTAGACCCTTCCTGACAGCTTTGATGAATGTTAAAAATAAGCTCAGGTATGTCACATAGACTGCATACTCTCGTCCACTTCAAAAACCAGCTTCTGCAGGCGCCTGGGGCCGACAGTCCTCAGGAGGAGGCTGAGATGACCTATATTCTGTTCTTGGCAAAGGCTGCCTTCTCCACAGGGGTTCAGGCCATTATCAACTTGATCTTCAAATCAACCATATTCCCCGGTACCTGCTTGAAATTACTAGACTGTAGTCCATGATAGAAGCTACATCCACTCTGTTAAGTCTCTGTTTTTAAAATGTAGAACGTATCCTACACATAAGCCTAGCATCCAGGTACAAACATGTTTTCAAACTTGCACAGCAGAGACTTGTGTCAATGCTGCGTTGATGTTTTTCACACTCATGGACTTTTTTTTTTTTTCCATGCAAAAACAGAAACATTACAAAACATGACACAGAAGCTCTTCAGTTCATTTACTTGTTCATTGGTCCCCAACAGGCTTGATATCGCCTTTGTTTGCTTGTGTTAATTTCAGCAACAGTTCCATCTTTTGCCCAGAGGATGTAAATGGGAACATTGTGTTGCTTGAGTGTTAAAATGTCTAGAGATTATTTCTGGAACAGTTTAAACATATTTTTTTAAAGGAATACATACGTTTGGATGTAGTCAAAGTTTTCTGTTAATATTAATTTTTCATATATATAGTGGGGTTCACTTTGTGAAAATATCAGAAAAGTCACTTGTGTTGATACTAGTGTTAACCTCACAATGTTTGAGTTGATGTTTTGATTTCTTCATTCAGGTATCCTCGATCTACAAAGACCCCAGCATTGGCAACCTGATTAACATTGTGATTGTAAAGTTAGTAATAATAAACAATGAGCTGGTAAGCTTGTATTCATCTCCATTCTTCAGCATTTTAAAAAAGTATGTCACTTACACACTCATCAGTAAGTTGTGCCTTTGATTCATACTCCTTGCATCTTTTTCAGGAAGGTCCAGTGATTTCTTTTAATGCACAGACCACTTTAAAGAACTTCTGCATTTGGCAACAGAGCCAGAACATCCTGGATGATAACCACCATTCCCATCACGACACCGCCATCCTCATCACCAGGTGCGAGAAATATATCAAGTTATCAATTCATTTGCTGCAATGCTGTGGGTCTTGAATTGTCTAAATCTAATGTCCATCAAACTAAATCACATTGCTGTAATCATAACAGAGCCATTGACTGGCCAATTATTTGTGTCTTCACCTCAGGCAGGACATCTGTAGAGCGAGGGATAAGTGTGACACCCTTGGTACGTGGATTTGTTTTTGAATGTGCTTAAAGACTTTCATTCATAAATGTATACATCATGTGATTCAAAGCATTTTTTTCCTTTTTTTCAGGACTTGCAGAGTTGGGGACCGTGTGTGATCCATACAGGAGCTGCAGCATAAGTGAGGATAATGGACTCAGCACTGCATTCACCATCGCCCACGAACTTGGCCATGTGTAAGCACAGTGTGTTTCCACTCATTGTTTACCTCGTGTATGCCACTACTCCTGCTCTGATGAGTTTTGGCTTCAGCAAGACATTTTTTAAACTGCAGAGGTCGTTCTAGGAATCCACACAAGCCTTGCTCACAGATGTGGATAATAGAATTTCACAATTGGACTAAGAAACAACAGTCGTGTATTCCCCTTTGTTTTCTGTGTGTTTTTGATCACATCTCCCAGCCGCCTGCCTTTCTTTCTGAGAGGAATGAGAAAAGAGTCTAGAAATTGGATTTTCCCAAATTTAAACAACTTTTCAGCAAACTGCATTGTCCAAAGTCCTGAGTCAGCTAGAGCTGGGGCACAGGGAGGTGTGTGTGTGTGTGTGTGTGTACATGTATAAGGATGGGTGGGGGTGGGTGGTCCTACAGTGGAGACTGTTACGGAACTTAACAGCCTTCATCACCTCTAATAAATTCTCCCATTAACCTCTAAACAAGAGGTGGGATTGTTCTATTCCATGTTTATCCGCATCAGGTGGTGACAACATGCGTTGGGACTGATTAGCCTCAGAGCTCAGTGTTGTATGGTACCTGTCAGGTGGGGAGCTGAGTAGCTCAGAAAGAGGACTGTGGTTATTGTGGTGTTGTACTTGGTCACCACCAACCAGGGTCTTATTATTCACCCTGCAGGGGCTTGAATGCTTATACTCACTGCGCTCTGATTTTCACATCACATTATTTGTTACACAGTTGCCAATTTTCATAATTTAATAATGTGCTGTTACCACAGGCAGGCAATACAAATGCTCTGCAATATTTTCAACATCAACCCTGAATGGGTTTCCCAAAGCCAGCAGCTTTAACACTTTAAAGTTCCAGCCAGAAACAGTATAAATGCATTGATCACTATCATACTGGTTTTTCTTTTATTCACTGCAACCAAAGAGTTTTCGTAGACAGCTGAGTATCTGTGTGGCACCAACTACAATCACCAGAAGTAAAACCAGGAAAAAGGAAAGAGAAACATCGTTCAGTCCTCCTTGTGTCCTCCATGTTTTATAGAATCCTCAACGTTCTCTTGTGTTTTCTCTTTTATAGGTTTAACATGCCTCATGATGACAGTAATAAGTGTAAGGAGGATGGAGTTAAGATTCAGCAACATGTGATGGCTCCCACTCTGAACTACAACACAAACCCCTGGATGTGGTCCAAGTGTAGCAGGAAGTACATCACAGAGTTCCTCGAGTATGTCACTGTCTTTTCTTTCAAATAGATTAAAACATGCATATTGATAAATATATTAAGATGATTTCTGCTGTTGAGGTGGAAATCTCACAGTAATCTTCTTCTGCATTCGAACCCACACAGAGTGCAGTGTATTTACTTTGTACACAGTTGTTCTCCTTTTGGCAGCATCAGACACATTTCAGGATTATATACAGATTGTTGTTCATTCTTAGGGCTGTTACAGCCTCATCTCTTTAAAAGGCTCCTTAACCAACTGAGAATGATCAAGTAACTCTTTGCTGTAGGAGGTAGTAAATAGTTCATGGAAAGGAATTTTTGAAATGCTACCTCATTTTAAGTGCTCCTTTTCCACCTAACTCTGCAGATACCACCACTAACTACATAAGAAACATAATTTCTTCAAGACTGTGAGCAAGTTGTGTGTCCAGTAGGGGCTCTATATATGTACAGAAAAAAATGACCTCTCCTGCTGTACTGAGTGTGTTTTTTGTTTGTTTGTGTCTCTTGTTTTTCCTTTTTTTCTTTAAGTCATTTTATTTTTATTTCTTAATAGCACAGGGTATGGTGAGTGCTTGCTCGATGAGCCCGTTTCTAGGCCATACAGTGTCTCACAGCAGCTGCCTGGACGCGTATACAATGTCAATAAACAGTGTGAGTTGATATTCGGGCCAGGAACGCAGGTGTGCCCCTATATGGTGAGTGGAGTTGATGTGTTAATCTAAACTGTCATGTTGTACATGTAGTTCTCTGAGAGAAGTGTCTTGTGTTATAATCATGCGCTGCAGAGGTTCCTAGCAGATTTTCAAGTCTTCGGGTCATACACTATAGTAAACAACACTCGGATAGTACATTCGATGAATTTCAAAACATGTTATTTTATCACCTATAAACTCTGTTGATGACTCTGTTTGAAACCTGATTATGAGGAGGATCAGGCTCAAACCATCATATCAGACTATCTATTTAATGCATATTTACTTTGTTGACCTTTTAAAGAATTTTGTAAGAATGTAAATACAAAGTTGTCTTGTTGTTATGCTGGAACTTAAGGGTTAATGATGCGTGTTTCTGTGTTTCTGTATGTGTTTCTCAGACCCAGTGTAGGAGGCTGTGGTGCACCAGTCCTGAGGGAGCTCAAAGAGGCTGCAGGACCCAGCACATGCCTTGGGCAGACGGCACTGACTGCTCCCCTGGAAAGGTATCAGAGTCATAAAATGAGTGGAAATGCAGACAGGTGCTTTAAGTGAGGCCATGTTTGTAGTGTTTTAGATGAACAAAAGAGAAGTATGTCTTTTTTGTTGATAGAATGAGTGAGGATCAGGAGTTAGCCAGCTGAGCTGCGTTCAGTTGAAGCAGCAGTTTGAGACGTGTAAAGAGTTTTAACTCTCCATTATAACTCCACATTCCTATCCATTACGGTATGTGTTAGTTGTCATATGGTTCTGTGTTACAATCTGACAAGCTGTTCCACATTTCCTTTTTTTTTTGATCCTAAGGCTTTTTCAGTTAATTTAGAGTGGGAAAAAAAAACAAAGAAACTTGCCATTAACACATACTTCTCCTTTGGTCATTGAATATAGCTAACATGTATGTAGGTGACATGGAGTCATACATTCTGTGTTCTGTCCTAGTGAATCTTTGAAGTCTGACTTTCTTACCAACTCCCTACTTCCTGCCACTAGACTGAGAGCAGATCAAAGAACATAACATACTTTACAGTAAACACCAACCTCTCATCCCATGACATGTCAGAGCAAAGCATACAAAAGAACTAATGTTTGAGTGTGTTTGCTGACGAGGGTAAGATTATCCACCTGTTATGAGCTGAGATATATTTATTGACTGTGTGCGTGACATGTACTTGTCTTCTCACAAGGCAGACCAAGCCGTGAATGTTTTTTTCAGTTCTTCTTTTTTTCCATTTGCTTCACTGTATAATTTCTCCCAGATTAGCATCAAAGCGCGGGAGAGCAGATAGATGTGTTGCCAGCTCTACGGATAAGATTTCATACGCTCACGCTGACTGTTTCTCTCCTTTTTTGACTTTCTCCTTCTCATGCTTATTTTTCTTTCAGTCACTCACCTCATCCCTCTCCTCTCGCGCCCTCGTTCGCGACATTCATCCGACTCTTTACTGTTTCTCTGTCATTGCAGCACTGCAAACATGGCCTGTGTATAGCCAAAGAGCATGACGCTGCACCTGTGGAGGGGGCATGGGGAGTTTGGAGTCCTTTTGGTACCTGTTCGCGAACGTGCGGCGGTGGAATCAAGATTGCTGTGCGCGAATGCAACCGACCCGTGTGAGCAGTTCCTCCCTTTGTAGTCCTTCATGTCTAGTGGACCTTGTCTCTATCTTAGCTACCAAAGTCAATGTTGCATAGATCAAGCCTCCTTAAGGGAATTCTTTCCATAGCTGTTCATCAAGAAAGGCCTTCTGACCGCAGATCTTCCAGAATGGTTTCCTGGTAAAAATAAAGAGGTCACTGAGTCCCAAAGTTTCATTTTTCCCTGGTTTCCTGGCTCGAGAGAAAACTATGAGGCATGATGAGTCTGACGATGATAAAACATTGTCTTTCACACAATGTAGGTATGAGTAGTCGGCTAGTAGGTTAAAAGAAGAACAGGCAAATTTCAAGGTTCAAGGTTAATTTATTGTCATTCCAGAAACATGTGGTACATGATCATTTTAATCTGTGTTTGAAAAATGTCTAGCATCTATCTATGTTATTAAAATATACTAAATCAGACCAATGCTTAGCTAATTAAGCTCTCCAATCCTTCTCCCAGGCCCAGGAATGGAGGGATGTATTGTGTTGGTCGCAGGATGAAGTTCCGTTCCTGTAACTCTGAGCCCTGCTCCAGGCAGAAGAAAGACTTCAGGGAGGAGCAATGTGCAGCTTTCGATGGCAGGCACTTTAACATCAACGGTCTACCTCCTAATGTTCGCTGGGTACCCAAGTACAGTGGAAGTAAGAATCGCTTTTTTTCTGTTTCTGGAATCCCGCTATCTCCTTTTTGCAAGTTGGTGTCACTTGTGCACAATGTACATAATTTAGTTCTGACATTGAAATGTAATGATATAAAGTTTTATGTTCCTGTTTTACCTTCCTTTTCAGTCCTGATGAAGGACAGGTGTAAGCTGTTCTGCAGGGTGGC
The DNA here is from genome assembly GCF_963930695.1 of Labrus bergylta. Lineage (NCBI taxonomy): Eukaryota > Metazoa > Chordata > Actinopteri > Labriformes > Labridae > Labrus > Labrus bergylta. The sequence goes on along the minus strand of NC_089199.1, from coordinate 17,736,380 downwards.
CGGCAGCACAGCCTACTATCAGCTCAGGGACAGAGTCATTGATGGCACACCCTGCGGACCCGATACCAATGACATCTGTGTCCAGGGCCTGTGTAGGGTGAGTCTCCATACTTGTATATATCTAGAACTCTAGGTTTGAATGTATATGTACAGCTAAATGTGTCACAAAAACTCTATGTCCTAAATATGACACCTGTTGCAGAGTTACCATGTGGAGTTTTGTAGTCTTTGCAAAGATTTCATAATTTTTTCTGAAAGCGTTTCCATCCTTTTCCAAACCAGACTGTGTTTATTGTTTTAGACCTTTGACAGATATAGTTTGAGTTTGACAGCTTGATTACTAACATACAGTGCACATCAATATGCTTCTTGAAGGAAGTAGTGGGCCACTCTGTGTACACTCTAAACCACACACAGTGTTTTGGTTGGATTGAGGTTCAGTAAGTTGGCTTTCTGGTCTCAGCAAGTGGATTTTCATTCATGCCGTGGCATTAAAACTAACTTTTCATCCTTTAATATGGAATCAAAAGTATCCACAGCCAGCTAATTACAAGCAGAGCAGGTCATGCTATTTCCAGTGTGGTTTCTTGAAGGAAATCATTTTCACATGCTTGTCAGTGATACAAATGAAAGCAATAAGTTCTTGTGTAACCACTTTATGGTTCACTGGGTTCTCTTATGATCAGCATTACATCCATAAAGAAATAGTCATGGCCGAGTATATTAATCAGATAAACCGTCCTGCAACGACATTATTACACTCTAAAACTGAAGTGAAGAAAGAGTTATTCAATAGTCACAGCTGGAGGGTGGAAATAAATACAACATTGTCATGTATTATCTCTTGTCCCTTTCCTACTGCTACCATTTATGCTGCTCCCTAATTACTCCTTTTATTATCTTATACCCCACCCACCACCCCAATCCAATGTCTTAACTGAGCAGCAAGCAGGCTGTGACCATGTATTGAACTCTAAAGCCAGAAGGGACAAGTGTGGGGTGTGCGGAGGCGACAACTCTTCCTGCAAAACGGTGGCAGGCACCTTTAACATTGTCCGCTACGGTGAGCTACAGCTTCTTTCATTATATTGATGTATCACTGTTGGTAACTACAAATGATTTTTTTTTTCCTCCATGGTGAGAGTGGATATTGGCATAAAACTTACTAGACTAATGACCGAAACCCATCACTTTTTGCAGGCTATAATGAAGTAGTACGAATACCCACTGGTGCTACAAATATAGATGTGCGTCAACACAGCTATTCAGGGAAACCGGAGGATGACAACTACCTCGGTAAGACATTCAACAACTAGTCTTTAGACACTACTGTTCGCCTGATATTTTCACAGTTAATCATCATCTGTTTACACGGCGTCAGGCCTCTTCTCACGTAATGTGAATGTAAAAGCGCCTTCTGTTTGCGATATCAAAGTTGGCACAGAGTGTGCAGGCTAACATGTTAATGAGGCATAAGTTCTGTGGGTGTCATTCCAGCGAAGTCAGTGTCTCTTGTGTGTTTGTGCAGGTGTATATTTTCTTTGGCTCTTTAAATACGTTGCTTTCTGTACCATGTGTGTATCTGTCAGTCCGTATATCACTGCTTTACACTAATGGCTGCTTTGTCAGCTATTAGTCTACACGTTGGCAAGAACAGGCTTATACTTGAGCTCAGAAAGCCCTTTGGCTACCATACCATCAAGGTCAAAATGTGTGTGTCTGCAGGAGAGTGCAAATCTGCAAATTGCTGTTGTTGTTGTTGTAGTGTTTCTTAAGTTCTGGATATGTGTGTATGTGTGTGCATGTTTTTATTTGCCTTTTCCGCTTGATAATATGACAAGCCGTGTGTAAGAGCACAGCCATAAGGGGCCCAAAGTGGAGACGATTTGGCCGGAATAAGGGCCGCTCTCCACGGTCATATTAGTGTAATGTGTGAAATGGCGAGGAAAGTAAAGGCAGGAAATTAGCTCCATAATCGCATTAGGATGAATGAGTGCAGCAGACTGGCTGTTGAACAGAACGGGACACCCCTGGATGGGACTTCTCCAGGAATCCAGGATTATTTTTACCCCATAAGTCTGTTTCCTATTGCACGTGCCTTACTGTAAATGTAATGTTAGTCAACATGATGTTAAGCAGCTCTGTCACATGGAAGCTATTGTTTAAGTCTAGCTGGTGACATAAAAACATAATTTCAATTTTTTTTTTAAAGTGTATTATGTATATTTTCATGTCATATTCAGTAAAGCTCATTCCGGCTTTTTAAATGAGATCAAGCTGAGTTAGTGCTTTCTTCTATGTCCCTGCAGCCATATCAAATAGCCGTGGAGAGTTCCTGCTTAATGGAGAGTTTGTGGTCAGCATGTTCAAAAGGGAAATCAAAGTGGGAAATGCTGTCATAGAGTACAGTGGCTCTGACCATGTCGTTGAGAGGATCAACTGTACTGAGCGCATTGAGGAGGAGATCATTGTCCAGGTAAGTGGTCCTTACAAAAGCCTTAAATGTGCCATGCAGGAGACGCCAAGCTAGAGTGCTTTTATGAGCAGTTAAACGAATGGATCCTGTGCGACCCAAAAGGTCATTTAGAGATATTTTGAATGCAAGAAAGTCTTTATGTTAATACGCTTTTACTTTTTAACTTTTGAATACATTGCGATCTATGATGTAAAGGAAAAAGATAATCTCACTATATTATAAAACATATCCCATTGCCTGTATTTTCTACAGGTGCTGTCTGTGGGGAACCTTTACAACCCAGATGTCAGGTACTCCTTTAATATCCCCATAGAGGACAAACCTCAGCAGTTCTTCTGGGATGCCTATGGGCCCTGGCAGGAGTGCAGCCGTCTGTGCCAAGGTGAGGGGGAGGCACAAGTGGTTGGCACAGTGAGGTGAAGGGAGTCATCAATGATGAATGGTTTGGCAAGAATAAAAAATGAGATAGAACTGAGTATGGAGATGTGGGAACCGCTGAGACAGCCACGCACAGGGGAGAGAGAATTGCCGGGTTAAACTTGACAGGTTCATGCTAGACATATAGGTCTGGAACAAGTGACTCAGGTTTGACCTCTTAGAATGCTGCGGCAGTTTTCCGTCTTTGGCATGACTGTGAACACATCAGAATATATGGGTGTGCAGAGGCAGATTGCAGGTAAACTCGAAAACCTTTTTATGTGTGATGACTCACAACACTTTGTCTGAGAACTTCTGTTTCCTTATTTTAAAGTAGCTTGCTTAAATAACTAACAATAACTTCCAAAGAGAAATCATTGGGTTCACAAAGCAGGATACTGTTAACCTTTATTGTCATCTGCACTTTTACGTATACCAATGCAGTAAATCCTGGCAGTCTTCTAGCACAAGCAAGCTAGGAACTAATCTGAGCAAATCTCAGTCACATAACATATGTGACATTTTTTTTTGCCTATTGGGTATGTGTTACCGAGATTCAGTGCAAGGTTGTCGACACGAGACAAATTGCAACTTGTATCAATGGAGTCCCAGTGTTTTACATTTATTGTTCTTGAGTGATGTTTTTTTTTTTTAGCCATTTAGAGAACTTGCTGTTACTTACTGGAGCTGAGATGAGTCAAAAACATTAGTGGGGATCAATTTGAGGATGAAGATATGAAACACAACCTTGAAACTGTACTCATGAGAGAGCTTAAGATATAGCAAATATGCATGTCTTTTGTTGTAATATTTCCATTTTGTTCGGTTTTATGGTAGTTCTGATTTCTTTTTTACTATATCCTCTTGTCTTAAGTTGCATTGATGTGTTTTTGTAGGAGAGCGCAAGCGGAAGATTCTCTGTAGCAGAGAGTCTGACAGGGTGGTGGTGTCAGACCAGAGGTGTCACGGTACAGCTAGACCCACTGTCATCACTGAGTCTTGCAACACTGAATGTGAACTCAGGTTTGTGTTTCATCTTAAACCAACCCAACAAGTCTTTCTTCACTTTGTCATTTAATACGTCTGATGTGGATTTGCCTGATTGCTCTTGATGCAGGTGGCATGTGGCTCGGAAGAGTGAGTGTACTGCCCAGTGTGGCCTGGGATATCGTACCCTGGAAATTCACTGTGCCAAAATCAGCCGTGCCGATGGGAAGACCCAGAAGGTTGACGACCGTTACTGTAGTGGTCAGCGCAAGCCTGATGACAAGGAAGGCTGCCATGGAGACTGCAATCCGGGTGGCTGGGAGTACTCCTCTTGGTCAGAGGTAAGATTGGTGTGGGAAACGTGGGGGTTTGTGTATTACTGTGATCCAGATGTTTGTCAAAGTTTATCCCGCGTTGTGTATACGTGTTTACACTTCTTGATGTTCAAACTTTTCATTTTGCTGCAGTGCTCCAAGAGCTGTGGTGGGGGAACCCGCCGTCGAGGGGCAGTGTGCCGAAAGGCATCTGACGCTGGCGGCGATGAGAGCAAATGCAGTCAAAGAGACAAGCTGACCGTCCAACCCTGCAACGAATTCCTCTGTCCCCAATGGAAGACTGGAGACTGGTCTGAGGTCAGTTCTGCTCTTTATTTGTTTTCTAATAGGAAATGCTACTACTGATACTGATGGCGAAAAGTATTTTATATAAAGAAAAGAAATAGAGTGAGTAGATTATGTATGATAACATTGTATACAATGTATATTAACACTGGAGTTTTTCTTATTTGGTTTAACCCATATAGAAAAGAAACATGTAAGAAAAATGATTGTGTCGTATGTGAGTTTCTGTTAAGACATACAGATACATTAAGCTTGTGCATACATACATTCATCTGTGAGGACAACTACATTTGTTTATGTAGCTGCCTTGAGTCAATATAAAGAGAAACAGACTCAGTTGAAATACTGTAGTTTTAAGCCAACAGTGATGTGGGTCAAATGTAAAATCCCAGTGTTGATTGTGCATGTCTAAGCTTTAGGAGAGTTACTCCCCTCCCTCCTCTCGCTGTAGTGAGTGTTGGGAAATCTGTGATTGCAGGGTAAGATCATTCTTAACTGCTGTGCAGTTTACAAACTGTAGAGCGAAGGTGCTTAGAAAGATTTGGCCTGCATTCCAGGAATATTTTAGATCTCCCATGTGGTGCTGCTAAATACAAACACCTACCCTGCACTGAATGCATAGGCACTGTACTCACACACATTTTTTCATAGTCTGCATGTCCTGCTCTCCTCAACACCAAACATGAACTGTCATGAACTGTAGTTCCAGCTCAATGACTGGGAACAATTACTGCTGTTGCACACTGTATACAAATCGATTTCTAAAACTCTTTCTTCCAGTGCCTTGTGACGTGTGGGAAAGGCTATAAGCATCGTCAGACATGGTGTCAGTTTGGTGAGGACCGTTTAGATGACCGCTTATGTGGCTCATCTAAACCGGAGTCTGTGCAGACTTGCCAGCAGCAGGAGTGTGCCTCTTGGCAGGTTGGACCCTGGGGACAGGTGAGTGTTGACAATAAAGTACATACTATAGATCCTTTATGGGGAAGGAGGGTAGGTACTGATGCATTGATACAGGCAGATAAGTCCTGATTTATACCCACTGTTAAAACAATCTATATAAATACAGAACAGGGTTAACAGCAGTTCATGCCCTTGATCCTTAATAGTGCTGTTAGCCTTACTGATCAGATACTCCTTTCAAAATTACCCTGGTGACTAATAATCAAAATCATGCAATACTGTACTGTACAGCTATGCTTGATGTAAGTCTTCAACTCAAAAACTGAGGCGCTGTTTTTTGCGATGCAATTAGGAGGTTTATTGAGACACGTATCCACAGCCACTGCCTCTATATATAGTGATGCAGTGGTCAACCAGCTGATAGGAAGCCTCTTAGAGGCTTGAATTTAAGTACTTCTCATTCTGTGATAAATTACCGCAGATGTAAACGGGAGGACAGAGATAAGCTAAGCTCGTCATTTAGCCCTGTGCCCTTTTCTCACGCCCGCTGAAACACAGAGCACATCCTGCCAAAATAAATAGACAAAAGCTATGGATGGCCTTGGTAGGCTTGTTCTTCGACAACACAGTGTGTTTTATATGCCGTATATAGTGTCTGTTTATGTTTGTCCGTGTCTGGCTCCGTCTCATTCGTGCACTGAGAACTCGACACCCAAGTATTTGAGATATTTTGTGCCCCCTCGTCAGAGGATGTGCACACGTTAAGGTATATTTGAAGTTGTTTAATGAAGCGCAGTCAAATTGTAGTTGAAGTTGCCGCCACACAAGTTTGACCCTGTTTCATTGGAGGCAGCGAAGCAGAAAAGAGAGCGGGGTAGGACCCTCTGACTCAGCTACAGTGGAAAAAGACACGTTTTATCTATATGAGCAAGCTTTCTCATGTATTTCATCTTCAAGATCTTATCAACTTGGAAAGAGCATCTTAGGATTTTTTATTTGTTGTTTTTTTTCATGGGTGTTGTTTTGTTGGCTCTGATGAGCCATCTGTTTTCCCTGCAATCCTTGCCTTTTGCTCCTTTTTTATTTGCCTCACTGTTGCTTATGCTCCTCCACCTCTCCTTTTTTTTCCCTCTGTGAACCCAGTGCACTACCTCATGTGGGCCAGGCTACCAGATGCGAGCAGTGAAGTGTGTAGTTGGCTCTTATGGTGCTGTCATGGATGACACTGAATGTAATGCTGCCACCCGACCCACTGACACCCAGGTAAGGAGGGCAATATCGTCTTCCTTTATTGCATCATTTCTTATTTTATCTTCTTTTAACTATCTATCTTATTTTAAATTATTTGTTTTATCTATTTCTATATTTATCTTTATGTCAACCTTGTATGTGAGCAACAGTTGTTTGAATGTTAAGTCTCAAACTGATTTATACCGTGAGGAGAGAAGGAAGCATCCTTGTTCATAGAGACTGACACTCAAACACACACAGACACACATATGTTTCCACCTGGTCTCAATAAAACATTGTCTGGTCTACTGGGAAAGACTGAGGGGAGGGGAGGGTTTTAGCAACCCTTCTATTCCCACAAAGACACAAAACTCTCAGAATTCCTGAAAAAATGCTCAAGCAGTGAAGAATGACCCAAGTGTTATTCTTTAGAATAATCGTATCTTCTTTTCTAAGAGACATGTTATGCATCATGCCTATGCCTGGTTTCAAAACATCCCGTACATGTGATAGGTTGACTAGAGACTTGATAACACACATAATATTCTGCCTAATATTCAGTTACAAAAGTGATGCTAGACTTTAAAATAACTTTGTTTCTATTTATCTACTGGTAATGGTGCCTGAAAACATGTTGGCTGTTCGATAGTTTGACTCCCTCAGGATTGTAAGTATGGATTATTGTGTTGTCTTTACATGCCAAGAGACGCAAAGAAACCACAAAACAAGTTTTGAACTGAATAAATGATTTGTGTGATCACTGTGGGGTGTAAACCTATTTCAGAAGGCTGAGCATGCAAACTCAGGATGGGGCCCCCATGTAGTCCCAGTAGCTCTTAATTCCGGAGCCTGGGCTAGCAGAGTCAGTGACCCTGAAGCAGTCACCTCACCTCGTTGTGATTCAAACCAGCCAGCCATGAAGTGGGCCACCAGCTCAACAGTCCCGCCACCACCAGTCACCAAGCAGGCCTTAGAAAAAGAGGGGCAGGTCAATGGAGGTCTGAGAACAAGGATGAGAGAGGTGTAGCCAAGAGATGCTTTCCTCAACACCTTAGAAAAAAAAACGAGATAAAGACTGAACCCACTACTCCGGCCTATTATATGATTTGTTTAAGCTTTAAAGTTGTAGAGTGTACTCGGTACTCACAGACTCGTGATCATTTCAGTTAATGCATGTAAAATGTAAGTCGTAAAGGAAATGTGCAAAGAACTACTTCAAGCACTGCCATGACAGCTATTTGCATGGTTAGGAGGCAGAGTGTGGAATGTGGAGCCTGCTCAGAGCCTGTGCGACCTGATTAAGGCACTTTTCTAGAGATGTGGGGTCAGAGGGCACCAGAGGGCATGGGGGGAAAAGAGAAAGGGCGGAAGGTGAGGGACAAGGGGGTGGATTAGGGGTGGAGTTTACAACCACGCCAGCATGGGCATTGGAGCCCTGAATACCACTCCACTATGACCTGTTATGACAGGGATCAGGGCTTTATGCTGAGTGGCTTACTGCCACAATCCATAGTTTGAACTGACTAGGGGGACCCTGATAGTGCTGTTTTGTTAAGGAGTTTGGGTGGTGGTATAACACAACTTCCCTCAAATGCATTGCAAGGGCAATATAGTATGACTTTAATGGCTGTCCCATGTCAAAAGGAGTACCTCTGATATTCGTGGTATTTTGTGGTCAGGGACAGATGTTGTTACAGTGTATTCATTTTGTTAATCACTGCATAAATGGGTGTATGTGTGTGTCCTCCTTTCCACAGGACTGTGAACTGGCCCAGTGTCCCAGCAACCATCCTGTTCTCCCAGGGACCAAAGTCCCCTCCCACCAGAGCCACAAAACTCAGTGGAGATTTGGTTCCTGGACCCAGGTGGGTTGTCTTGTCACATCTGCCTTGCGTGTCTTTTTGTTGGTTTCCAGTTTCTTAACATTTCTCATCTTTACAACAGTGTAGTGCCAGTTGTGGCAAAGGGACACGAATGCGGTACGTGAGTTGCCGTGACAACCAGGGTGGTGTAGCAGAAGAGTCGGCGTGTGCCCACCTACCGAAACCCCCTGCTCGGGAAGTGTGTTCAGTAGTGGCCTGTGGACAGTGGAAAGTGCTGGAATGGACAGTGGTAAGATAACCACCCATTGGCATTGTTAATGTTGTTATCATACATTTTCTCATAATAATGATTTATATGCAGAGGGTGAAGTAGCTGCTCCCAAATATAAAGGCTCACTCAAATGTGTAGAGAACCGTTTCAGATTAACTTGGCATTTGTAAAACAATTTTCCATTTTAATCAGTGAGCCTTTTCTTTCAGCTCTGCATCTCATTATACTAACAGCAGTGTTGTTTATCCTAAATTGCATGTCATCAGATGTTTTCTTTTTCAAGGTTTATTTATTTAAGCATATTGTACATGATTGTTCTCCTACACTGACAATTAGTGCCTGCACATGCCACATAGATGTTTGTGCATAGACAGAAGTAAAGAAAGGTGGACATCTGGAAAGAGAGAGTTTGTATGAAATGGAGCAAAAGAGAGATGGAGAGCGATACAGCTGGAGTGAGGAACACGTTTCTGAAGCTTTATAACGCAAGAGCTCCAGTGAGGGGCTCCAGTCGTGTTTGCAGATGTTTCTCATCAGAGGCTTGGTGATACAGTGTAACCAGACTGCTGGTCTGGTCACCATGCATGCGCACACACACACACCCACACACACACACACACACACACACACACACACACACACACACACACACACACACACACACACACACACACACACACACACACACACACACACACACATTCATACACACCCACACATGTACCACCAGGCAAAAGGTAATCAATGAACCCCCCAAAAAGAATACAGTTCATCCCTAGGTCAGAAAGACTTTGGAGGCCTGTCCTAGCCCTTCGGACACTCACACACACACACACACACACACACACACACACACACACACACACACACACACACACACACACACACACACACACACACACACACACACACACACACACACAGGTTTTAGAGTAGACAACTGTTTCATAGATATAATAGATCAACTTATGTAAGACAGAGAATGGTCTATGATTTAGAGGGGGCTTAGTGTGACACATTAGTTCTTGGCAGCATAAGTATCATATATTTTTTCCTTTAAAGGAAGGTATGCAATTGGTCCTTAAAATCTGTACAGAATTGTCAGCCATAGCCAGAGCCATGGCCATTTGTTGTCATGTTAAACTTAAATGAGTTGCCATACTCACATTAAAATAAGCGTACCTTTAATTGGCTTTGAACAAATGCAAAGATGAGCATTGTCATAGTTTTGTTTGTAGTCACATTGTGACGGCTTGTCAGCGTGAAAATGGGATCAACACCTCAAGTTTTGATTGTCATTCCATCCAGAGCTGTGTAACATACATACAGTCGAACAAACACTGCATTGCTCAACATCATTACCTCACATCATTAGCAGGACTAAAAGAAACATGTCCTTTGTCAATTATTAAAAAATAACAAGAAAAGAAAAAAGTGCAATCAGTGGCAACATTAAAATCAGGCTTTAAAAACATATATGTTTGGAAATAACTTAAAAGGTAGCATGTTGAGTGGATTTCAGGAGCAGGGTGCTCGGCTGTGACGGAGTCTTATGGCCTTTGGAAAGAAACTCTCACTCATTCTCGATGTCTTAGCTTGAATGGAGCGATATCTCCTTCCAGACGGCAGCAGATCAAACACTCCACGTGCAGGGTGGCAAGACTCTCTGTCAATGCAGAGGGCTCTGTTCCTACATCTGTCTTCATATAGGTCCTGAATCGAGGTGGAGAGAGTCCCCTATGACGGTCTTCCCTGCCCCACAGGGTGTGATGCGCAGATTAGTTTTAATATCAGGACTGTGAAGAAATGTATTGAATTAAGTTCCAAGTGACAAAAATGTGTTGTGTGTGTGAATAATTATGCACCGCTTATAGCAAAAATGGATAAGACTTTGATATCTTCCTGCTGCTTCTTCCCAGAACTCATTTCACTTTCACCGTTGTGGCAAAACATTTATGCTGCTGTTAACCAATATCTAATTTAGAGAGCTTACAAAGACCTACAATGTTTGTTCTCAGTTAAGAAATACTCCAACTTGACTGCAGCTGAAGTTTTTAGTTGTAGCTTGTTCTCAAGAACTGCCTTATATTTCAAAGTTATTTCAAAGCCAAAACGTGTCAAATACAAATCTATATGAATAATCTCTTTACCCACTGGATATGTGTTTTCAGTGCTCAGTAACCTGTGGTCAGGGGAAGACAACACGCCAGGTACTCTGCGTCAACTACAGTGACCAAGAAGTGAATGTGAATGAGTGTGACCAAGATGATCGTCCCACCACAGAGCAGGACTGTGCTATGTCTCAGTGCCCCTCCCGCAGCAGTGATTCCCGACCCTTCCCATCCTCACCAAACACCGACACCAGGAACAACCTGCCACGCAGCCAATCCCACCAATGGCGGACTGGACCCTGGGGCGCGGTGAGGCATCTTGCATCCAGCATCATCAAAAATATTTCATAACAGCTAACAAGTAATATTCGGTATGAATTTGAGAGCTGGAGTGAGGAAATTAGTTTTCTTTCTTCTCCAGGTCATTCCCTATTTTTAAGACAAGGCCTTATTTATTGTGATGTAAGACCATTGGTCAGTGTAACCCAAAGTCACAGGCTCTTTCTCCCTCCCCCTACTGTAGCCCTTAGCTGTTGTTGTTTTTTTTCTTAAAACAGGAGAAGTGATTATCTTTATCTAAAAATAGCTTTGACTTTTGAATAATTCTTGGAAGTAATCAAATCTATTTCTGGTGACTTTTCCTTCCTCTGTCCTGAGGAAGCAGATTTTAGAATAGAAGCAGCAACAGTCATGGTCAGTCTTTGTATATGGGATGTCTTTGTCTCTGAATTTCTAATGGAGTGGGGCCTTTGTTGGCTGTCAAAAGATTCCCTATAGTTCATATGTGTACACAAAAACACACTGATTTAGTCATTGAGCTGAGACTTGTACTTTGGTGGATGTTTAAGCCTTTATTTCTTTATGTAATGTAAATAATATACAATACATGTAAATCCCTATTTACACCTGAGTTTAACAACGTGCACTATTTTCTCTCTGTAACATCAGTGTTCTAGCACATGTGCAGGAGGTTTCCAGCGGCGTGTTGTAGTGTGCCAGGATGAGAATGGGTACCCTGCCAATAGCTGTGAGGACCGCAGCCGGCCCAGTGAGCAACGGTCCTGTGAGTCGGGGCCATGTCCACAGTGGATCTATGGCAACTGGGGAGAGGTAAGACAAACACCACTTTACTGCTGTTTACATCAGAGCTCCCCCCTGACAGACACATCTAGCATACAGAGACGGAGTGTAAAACTTACTGGCTAATTTATGTTAAAACAGTAACTTTGACTGCCAGATTTGCTTAATGTGTAGGTTTAGAATAACATTATAAATCCTTTAAGGCTCTGGCTCATATTCTCCGCACTTGGCCTGAGACAAATATTTTCTGAGAAAAGAGATAATACTTTTTTTCGTAACTCTTCAAATTACTTTCCCTATGCCCACATGTAAACCACTATCTCTCCTACTGCTGTCTTCAGTGCACCAAGCCATGTGGAGGTGGGATAAAGACAAGGCTGGTCGTGTGTCAGCGTCCAAACGGGGAACGTTTCAATGATCTGAGCTGCGAAATCCATGACAAGCCACCAGATCGTGAGCAGTGCAATACTCAGCCATGCCCATCTAGCCCCCACTGGAGCACAGACCCATGGAGCTCGGTACGCTCATAAAAACTACTTTATACCTTGTTTGTCAACCTCACATTTGTACAAATACTGTTAGTCTCATTCTTTCACAAACAGTCTATGGTGCTCCTGCATTGGAGGAATGTAAATCCCACTACTCTCCTTTACTTTTAACCCCTCCACTTCTTGACCCTCGTTGGTGCCTGCAATCGGTCAACGTTTCCTCGAGATGTTTGGAGAGTTCATTTTGGTTGCACTTAAAAGGCAAAGATAGACTTACTTGTCATGCCAAAAAAGTACGACACCACAAAACCCTTCAGTGACAGCTGTGACCATAAGAACATTTTTTTAATCAGTCCACGTTCTCATACAACTGTTGAGCCTTGTTTTAGTCTTTTCATAAAATTCAGGATCACTTTGTATCGCAATCAAAATAGTTTTGTAAAATATTGTTTTGCTAAGATAATTTATTAAGATATTTTTCCTTTATATCTTTTGTATATAGCATTAACTTTGAAAGTGATTTATTTTGTGTCTTAGCTCTTTGTTTTCGCACATATAGCCAATCAATGTTTATATGCAAATACTGATGAATGTTTTTGTATATCAGGAATATACAGTACCATGCCTTGTTCTTTTATAATCCAAAGAATGGCCCATAATCTCCAAATATATGGTGCTTGACATTGTTGATGTTCTGTTTCTGACAATACAGCACCAACATACACAGGGCCGTGAATTTTATATACAACTATGTACTACATACATTTTTGAAATGGCTATTGTTTCAAGAATTCAATTTGTCTCAAGGCACATGTGTTTTTTTTAGAGAAGTTACTAATCTTATTTAGACACTTTATTTTACAGTTGATGTACATACCCTCTGCTATGAAACCATTGGTTTGCCCAAAATGACTTTGACACTGCAGCATCAATATTTTGACTCAAGAGTCTGTGAAATATCCAGTTTCAACTGTAAACAGCAGCAAACAGCAGCCGTACAACGCTGTGAAATAAAGTGTCTCACCATGTTTGTGGTAATTAGAACTAATAGCCATTGTATTTGGCAGAGGCTTTTGACCCAGATTTCTTTGGTGTGGCCAAAACAATGAGTTGAAGGCTCTCTGCTCCAAAGGTGCTTGATATGAATATTTATATTGTGTTGGTTCATGTTTTCTTTGTAAAGTTAGTACTTGGAGTTGCTTAATATGCTATGCGCAACAATACCTCACTTGGAACAAAACACAACTCAACTAGCCATTAAACTATAATAACCTACACTATAGTGGTGCTTTGGCCAAACAAGGGAGATGATATATACATATATATATATATATATACACATTTCTATATATGTATATATCATATTCTGGTCAGCTGTGTGTGTTTTTTATTGCACATGGATTTTTGATGCTGACTTTTCTGTACTTATTTTCTTTACATTAGCAGTTAGTGGATCGATCCGCCTGATCAGCTAAATGCAAAGTGGATCACAGATTTGATGAAACAATGAGGAATTGTCTTCTAATGTCCAAACATCTGTCTCGACCTTTAAGAGAATGTGCTGTTAAAATGTCCTGTTTGAACACATGATACCAGTGACCACAGGGGAAGTTAACAGTGTTTTGTATTCAGAGCTCTTACTCTGAGCCAACCTAATGTGTCTACCTCAGTCTCTGTTATGAAAGCCCCCCTGCCGTATCTTTCACTCCCGTGCACTGGAGGGGTTTTGGCTGGCTGACATAAAGCATGAGTTGTTTAGGCTTACCATTGCAGTTGATGGCCCTAAACACAAATCCAGGGTGTGTGTCAACTTCCACCTTTTAATTCTTCCAATCCTGCCCAGGGCAGTGAAAACTGATCCAGAATCTGTGGTTAGGGGCAGCTTTTTCTTGCAGCCCACCCAGTGGACTTCTCCCGGTCATAAATGTCTGTACTGACATCAAACCTTATTTTAAGGGCCTGTTAACACAGCAGTGAGTACATTTTTTTTTTTTTTTTACCACACATCATTTACTAACGAGAACTACCGGTTGTAATGACTTCCACGTGTGTGATTGTAAGGTAGTGTTAATGCAAATCTAGCTCAAATTGGGGAAGGAAGAGCAAAATATTACCTCAGCACATTCCATCATTCTTCATGGTGTCCTTCATCTTATTAGCAGTTTGGTTCAGACAGCAGTACAGATCCAACACTATATCAACAGGCTCTTGAAATAAGTATTTTGAATGTCTCTTATTCGCATATGGCAGTATTAGTCTGTGTTTCAAGAAGATTTCTGTACATTAATGTAATTACTTGTATTTATTGTTACTACATTATAATGTTATGTCAATATTTAATTTTTTATGAATTTGTTGGATTTTTGTTCATTTTCAGAAAAGGTTACGATTAAAGTGAAGTAGAGGGACTACCCAAGGCTTTTTCTTTCTTATTTGAACAAAACATCCTGGTAAAGTTTCAGATAATGGCTCGTAGTGTACAACATGATCGCTCATAATGAGATTCATTTTCTGCACTGTACACTACTTCCTGATACTTACGGATAGGTAAAAATGAAAAACATATCAAGTTAGGGAATTGGGGTAACTTTATGCAGACTTATAAATTATCTATAGTTGGCATTTTCACTTACAAGTGTGTTTCCTATTGAGCAAAAAGACAGCTCTACGTTTAGGAAAGATGAGGTCCATTTAAATGTATAAATCTGAAGGTCTTATTTCACAACTACCATTAACTCTTGTATCCTACACTCTGCAGACCTAATACCAAGACAAAGGCAATCCCTGTAGTCAATAGGTTCAATGTCACTCATGTATTATGTAATAAAAGGACAAATATTTGTACATCTGCATCCCTCCATATTAGAACTGCTTAACGAAACAAAGTATACTTTATTCATGAGGAAATCAAATTAAAAAGTTATAATGTTCAAAATGACAACGATTCTATCTTGCATGGTCTCACTCTTTGCAATACTGTAGTTCAGCTTACATCCCTAACTTCATAATGCTAACTCCAGCTTAAAGGTATTAACAGTGTGTTTGTCAATAAGGAAGTCTCCTTTATGATTTAGTGCTTTAAGCTTGGCTAAAAGATTTGAAAGACCTCATATAGACATTTAGCCTTCAAAGCATCTTTCTTGCCAAGCTTTCCAACATGGCCTTTCGTTGCGTCATGAAAATGCACAAATCACGGCGCAATATTCTTCATATTCAATGTGTGGTCTCCGCCGACTTCAACGCGAGAACAAGGGTGGTGTAGTCTCTGCGGACTTCTTTGAGCGATTGTGCTTTCATTGTTGCCGTCAGGAGTTCAAAGCTCTTTCGGTCAAGGCAAATCTTTATCCCGTTTGACAACAGCTCAGTACAACATTCACTCTTAATGCCCACCCTGGCTCTTTCTGGGACGCCTGGTGACGCGTGCTACTCTATGAACTAGCTAGCGCCCTTTGGCCCTTCCTGTCAGGCCCCTCTACTCTGGACTAATGTGGGTTGATGACAGTGTACCAATGTTGGGGCCATTGACAGTGCCATGAATTAGGGGGGGCGCCAGTTAGACAATGCATTGGTGTATTGGTGGGTCAAGGGTCATGTTTGATCAGGGGAGGGGCCCCTTCCCGGTTCGCCCATTCAGCACAGACAGACTTCTGGGAAATCGTTGTGATCTGGGGATGGGGGGGGGGGGGGGGAGAGAGAGAAGGGGAACGAAAGAGAGCTGACCAGGACTCCCTGACACAATGCCAGAATGTAAAGTGTGTCAGTTTCATTCCCAATGGTGCTGACTCATGCTTTGCATTTCGGGATTTGCGTACCTAAAGTTGCACAGTTGTAGTTTCACATCATCTACTGCATTTTTATCAACGTCAGTTAAGAATAATCAGACTGGTGACTAAAACATTTTTAGTCAATTCCATGTAGCATTATTGTCAATATGCTGCATCTTCATAAAGGAGCTTCCATTACAGACACATTTCTTTAAAACTGGCCACGTGGCGCCAGTGGCCTAGTGGTTAGTATGGACGCCCCACGTATACAGAGGCTATTTTCCTTGAAGCCAGCAAGCCAGGTTCAAATCTGATCAGTGGCTCATTTCCCACATGTCATTCCCCACTCTCTGTCTCTGCCAGATTTCCAACTCTATCCAATGTCCTATCTTTCAAATAAAGGCATAAAAAAGTCTAAAAATCAATCTTTAAAAAAAAAAAAAAAAAAAATCATTTCAGTTATCCCTTTACACACACACCAATGGCGTCAAAGCTTCAATGCAATGCTTTGCCTTCCCATCAGGATCCAATTTGTTTAATGTCTTGCCCAAGAAAAACCTCAGCACACAGACCAGACGTGCAAGGAATGAACAACCAGCTCTGCAACGGTGGAAAACACACCCAACACCCTGAATAATAAACTGATGCAAAAACATACTTATCATTTGTATATTTCATGTATAAAGGCTCGGTTCCTGTTATGTGTGAGTGGGGATGTTTGTATCAGTCAACTGTTGAGATAATTACAGAACCTGGAGGACTTGTGGGCAAAGCTAATGAACCCTGCATGTTCTAATAAAACACATGGCGCTTTAATGTGACCCATTAGCACTGGTTCTCAAGGCTTTCTGAGGACATTTTAACGTAGAGCAACAGCAGGAAAGCGTTTTGAGCAAAGCGTTGAAAACTTTTGAGGGATTAAGTTTGAACAGAGCAACAATGAAGAAAATCGCCCTGTAGAGTTAATGCTTTCCTTCATTGACTAAAACCTTTACAGAATAGCTCAGTTACTCCTGAGAGGACCAACACACTATCCAGTTTATGTAAAATGATTGTTATCATAAACTTAATGCCGTCGTGCAAAATGTAAAAAAAAAATTCACTGTCCCAAAGACACAAAAACAACACAGTATAATATACTTTTATTCAATCACAATGTTTGCACAAAAATCACTTCCATGTTGATTTGACCCATTTACTTTATTTCTCTGCAAAAAAAACTAAACAGAATCACCCTCTTTTGTATTTAATGATTTAATCATTTGGCAACTAACATCACTTACAACATGATCAACTCCAATAAAAGGACAAATATGAAAAACCAACTTGGAATACAACGGCTTTCCCAGGTTTTCGATTGGAACTTGCATTTCTTCCTCCCTGTTAAATGGAGTGAGAGGTCGCAGGGTGTTCCTGTCCAGTAGAGTCCCTCGCTGGTCGGGACAGCACCACACGCTGAGCTGCGCACTCATTCAACTCTGTGTCTGTCGCTTTCCATCCATCCTCACATGCAACGCCCCCTTTGATTATCCAAGCACAGTCCAGCCCCTTCTCCAGTCCCTCCTCTGTTGCTGTGTGTGTGTGTGTGTGTGTGTGTGTGTGTGTGTGTGTGTGTGTGTGTGTGTGTGTGTGTGTGTGTGTGTGTGTGTGTGTGTGTGTGTGTGTGTGTGTGTGTGTGTGTGTGTGTGTGTTCACCTGTCAAAATGAGTTAGACATTCAGTAACTTGGTGAACCCGGAGGTAAAACAAACTGCTGCCGGGTTGTTCCTGAATGCGCTGCCATTGGACTAGCTGCTCACTTCTTTTTTTTTTTTTTGTCTAAGACGTTTGTGTGTTCGATGAATATTTTTACTTCATTTAAATTATAGCTTAAATGCGACAAATTATAGGCTTTTCTAATCACAATCATGTTGTTTGAGTTACAAATAACAAGATAAAAACACATAAATGATTTACCCCTATGCATACCTTTAAACTTCAATTCAACCCGTTGTTTTCTTTCACTTCTTGCAGTGCTCGGCCTCCTGTGGAAGAGGTTTCAAGTCCCGCAAGGTGAGCTGTGTGACTGGATCAGGCCGTCCTGTCACAGAGGAAAACTGCCAGCCCTTGTCCCCCAAACCCAGCAAGCAGAGGCGCTGTCGGGGAGGACGATGTACCAAGTGGAAGACTGGCAGCTGGGGAGAGGTAGGACTTTTTCAACCCAGCTATAAAACACACATACCATACCAGTCTTGTTCTCACGTAGCCAGACGTTTTTTTTTTTTCTCTCACTCCTTGATAATTCTTACCAGCTTGCTGGCAAGTATGTGGGTTTGTGTGAAAACATCTGCAGCTCAACCGGACTGTATTTATGCGCCATGCCAGGACACTAACTAAGGCAGCATGCATTTACACATTACATGGTGGCTGTTGCACAGAACAGTACAGCTCGTAAGACAGTCGGACGGATGTGCACCCTTCTCTTTGATTTGTGCTTCACTGATTTGAAGTCAAGCCTGCGTAAATCTATTCCTGTCATGATGATCTTTATTTTCTCTTCCTCTGACCCTCACTTCACCCTCCTCTGTCCCTTTCATCCTCCCTCTTCTTGGTGCTCTTGCACTCACTGATACATCTTTTTGCATCTTTAACATCTGCCTCTCAAACGGAAACAAATGTTTGTTTAATGTCAAATAAAAGAGACTATCCACTAACGTTACCATGCTGCATAGAGCCCCTCAGAGCATGTCTGGTTCTTTTTCTTTCCTTTTCTATCTTTTTCCCTCTCTCTTTTCCTATGTCCTCTTACTGTGAGTTTATCCCACAGAGCACAGAGCCACATCTGTGCTCCATACGTCAGAGAGGATGTGCGTCTGCTTACAGCAGCTGGTAAGCAGGACACATGCCAGGAGAGAACGATATTCCACGCAAAGGCTCTTAGACAAGTACAGCATGGTAACTAATGGTGCAGCAGGCTGCATAGCTGCATCCGCTCAGTGGTAGAGTAGGTCGTCTCTCAACTTGAAAGGTCAGGGGTTTGATCCCCAGCTCCTGAAGTCACGTGTTGAAGTGTCCTTGGTCAAATTTCTCCTGCTGCTATTTCAGCGGCGTGTGAATGTGTATGAATGGATAAGTTAATACTGTACTGAAGGACACTTTACACAGCAGCCTCTACCACCAGGGTGTGAATGGGTAGGTGTAAGCTGTGGTGTATAAAGCACTTTGAGGAGTCAGAAAGACAAGAAAAAAGCTATTTGAGCTCATGTCCATTTAACATTTCTGAATTAACAGAGAAATAGTGAAAGACCTGTAAATACTTCTATTTTTATATTAATACATGTTCAAAACTGAAGCTGCAGAAACTAACAGATCCAAACATCTGATGTCACTTCACCTGGACTGTTCAGATATGTTCATGGCTTCTGGTGTCTTTACCTGCAACAATATGAGATAAAAGTGTCATTCCTTTTGTTTCAAGGATGCAGTAATTGTAAGGAGTCACAAACTTTTGTCTGAAAAGAGAGAAGACAATATCAAGTTACTATGAGTTAAAAACTCCAAACATTTTTTATACATTTTAAAAAATGACAAAGTATGCTTTGATCAAATCATTGAAGTGTTTGAGTTATTAAGGTCAGGGGCTGAACATATTTGGCAAAAGGAAAAAAAACAGACATCTCAGATTCTTTATCCCACTCTTATTCTCTTTTTTTTTTGTAGAAATGTGTTCTTCATTAGCTGCAGCAGAAAACACAAACTTTTATTAAAAACACTTCTGCTGAAGCCTACACAGTTTCACAAAACCACGGCTTTCCCAAGCTCCATCTTGAAATTCTTCTGTAGAGACAAACATAAAAACCAAATGACTTCATTATAAACACTGAGGCTTGATTGAAGAAGACCAATCCAAACAAATAATACTACAATGTAAAGCCCTGTGTTGCATTTGTCTTTTAAAGGCCGTAGCTGAAATCTCCAATGCATGGGTTCATAAAATAATATATATATATATATATATGTGTGTGTGTGTGTGTGTGATGCAATTAAATGTTTTTACATGTAATTAAATATCAATCATTTGGAATGGATTCTAAAAAAAAAGGTCTCCTGGAAAAATACAAGATGAAGGGACACAACAGGTCAAAGCCTTGATGAGTTTGGGAGTAGTCTTAAAGCCAAAATTAAATAGCCTACAACAGGTACAATAAATAAATACATAGAAATCAAGCAAATAATATATATTATCAATTTTAATGCTATAGCCTACAATAGCTTTAAAAATAAGTAGAAACATCGTAAAGTTCGCATAATTTCGAGGCTTTATTCGTGTCGCGATAGCTGAATATTCACGTGAAGTAAAACAATATTGCAAAGGTCTACTGTACTTGGAGTAACAGCGGTTGGATAAGAGTTTTTCGAGGTCTTACCTGCTTTGCTTTCAGTGTTCAGCATCGTGTGGAGACGGTGTCCAGCGCCGGGACGTGTCCTGCCAGGTCGGAGGCCGACGGAGCGTGCAGGAGAGCGGCTGTTCTCAGCGCTCCAGACCGGCGTCCAGCCAGAGCTGCCGGGTCGCTGATTGTCCCTCCCGGTACCGGTGGAGAGAAGGAGAGTGGCAGACGGTAAGGGGAAAAGCTCTAAATCGAAAAAACAGGGCGAGGGTGATTTTTTTTTTTTTTTTTTTTTGTCAGTCATTTTTGGTGAAGTCTGACTGGCTGCCTCAGTCGGAGGCCAGAGGGGAGGAGAGAGAGAGAGAGCAGGCGAGCTGCTGCTGCTGCTGCTGCATGGCCTTGATAGAGATCAGATGAGCAGCCTTTTTTTTTTTTCTTTTTTTTTTCATCAGACACAGCAGCGTTTCAGAATGAATGTTACTTCAGTGTGAACGCTGATTGGCCAATCCCCTTATTTAAGAAGCGGTAGAAAAGTCACTCGGCTTTAAATGCACTCATTTGCACTCATCAAATTACTCCCAATAATGTATTTAAACTTAAAAGAGTGAGAGTTTTGACTAATTTATTTTAGGTGCTGCCATTTCTGGTTAAAAAATTGCAGTTCTGAATTAAAACAGAATGGCAGTTGTTGTTTTTTTAATTGTCAAATCAAATTGCCATCAATTCACATTAAGCAGAACAGCAAGATTTTTACTTTAATTTAAAACTACAATGAATCTAACTATCAATACCCAACAACTTTAGACTGTTTGTTCATTTCAGCATTATGTTTAATGTTAAACAGATATTGATTCAACTATTTTATTGTTCACGTTTATTTCCGGTTGTTAATAAACATTAGAAACCACATGTAGAGGTTTATTTATCTCTGATTGTAATAACTCTGAAGATCTTAGCCTGCAGTCCTGTCTAACTTTATTGAATGGATACATTCCTGCTGAGTAAGATCCAGCCGTTTTCTATAGGCTAGAGGCTACAGAAGGTTGTTGAGGGTTGGGGGTGATTAGTACAGGCAGCTGCAGCAGGAGGCTCTTCACTGTGTTCAAGTGATGTTGAATCTGGGTCAATGAGCAGCGTGACATGTCTTCTCACACAGGACAGTCTAATTATTCTGGAGAACTTTTAAGAGCACCCTGCCTGGGCGTCCCAATTAACAGCTGGAAGTAAGTAGAACAGTTCACCTGGCAGGGGTTAAAATTCCTGAGTGTTTTATGCACTTACATTAGGACAATAAATACAGTAGGGGAAGATGTCTGAGAACAACATTTTACTTCCCAACGCACATGCCATGTAGAAGGAAATCGTTTGCCTCAAAAGCTCTGTCTATCCATCCGTCAAGCAGGGTCAGCTTTACACCTGGGTGGTGTGGCAGCACCGCGCACAGAAGCTGTTCCAGGTGTGACAGTTGTTTGACAGCGCTCAACACAGTGAAGAGTGATGAAGACAGCAGCATGCATAGCACCACAGAGTGTTTCTTTTTTGGGCTTTTTGTGCCTTTAATGGAGAGATAGGACAGTGGATAGAGTTGGAAATCAGAGAGAGAGAGAGAGAGAGAGAGAGAGGGGAATGACATGCGGGAAAGGAGCCACAGGCTGGATTTGAACCTGGGCCGCCTGCTTGGAATACTACAACTTCCATACATGGGGCACGCGAACTAACCACTGCGCTACCAGAACCCCAACCTCACCACAGAGTGTTTCTGCCTCTCTGAGCCCGTGTCAACACGTTGAGTGCTTAAATTACAAATCTTGCCAACTTGAATGCTGAATAGTCGGGTATGGATGTAGTAAGACATCTGACTCATAGTCAAGGAAATGTTGCATAAATAATCATCACTTTTATAGAACAATCCGATATTTTTCTTTTTTTTTTATAGAAAATGTGCTTACCTCCTTTTTTTGCCTTGATTTGGATGAGCAATCCTCATGACTATGTGTTCAAAGTGGAGCCTCAGCCAGTACTCAGCTTAGCATAGCATAACGACAGCTAGTTTTACCTTGTCCATAAATCCTTCATAGGTCCTCTATCATAACACTTTGAATGTGACATTAATTTGTGGTTTGATTGGTTACAACAGAAACACAAAGCGACAACTAGTCGCTTTATTTGGAGCAAGTTGCCATCACATTTTTTTTTTTCAGCAAAGATGCTTTCACTTTCTGTGAAGGTCTAGCTGTTTTCTGCTTCTTTTTAAGCTAAGCTATGCTATCTATTATAAGCCATGCTATCTGTATCCCAGCCTGACCAAAAAATAAATAACAAATATTTTCAAAATGTTGAATAATACTTAAAACCATCATTTCTTTTTCAGACACTGTATCTTCTATGAGTCTATACTTGTATAAAATGATGAACATGCATTTCTTTTCATGTATCTATCAGACTTATTCATTTGTTAAAGCACTGACTCTATGATAATCATTTTGTCTACATTGGGACCATTTGGATGCTAAGACTTAAGGCAGGCGTTGACTCTTGGTGAACTCACTGTTGGCAGAGGTTGTAAGCAGTTACAGAAGTTAACAGTTGTGTAATCTCTTTTCTGGACTTGGCAGTGTCGACAGCTCAGGATCTTCAGCTCAAAACCCACAGAGCTTTCCTCCTGCTCTGTGTTCTCCTCTTTTCACATTTTGATGCTAAAGTCTCTCGCGGTGAAGATACTGCCTTACTGGAAAACACAAATCTATGACTGTTACGCTCTGCTTTATTTGCATATATAATCAGGTCCAGTTTCACTGAAGGAAAAAAAATCATTGTTTTCTATATAATTTCAGAATGTCTAACACAACTCCTACCTGACTTGCAGTGTTTGTAAAAGGCCCGTCTCTGTCTTGTCTCTCCACTACAGTGCAGTAAGTCGTGTGGGGCGGGCCACCGAAGACGAACCCTGCAGTGTGTGGACCACAACCAGGAGGAGGTGCATGAGATCTACTGTGTGAACCAGATCAGACCTCCAGACATAGAGAGCTGTAACCCCCAGGCCTGTGAGTACATCTGGATCACAGGAGAGTGGACTGAGGTGAGAGCAAAAGATACTGCGTGCCATTTAAATAGTACTGCTCTACTAAAGGCTTGAAGGAAAGGCAACACTTCACTTTTCAAACAACCCATTCATGTGAATCGTCATCTTTTAGTCAAGTGCAGAAATGACAGAAATCACCCACGTGTCCTGAGCAGGGCTGTTGTTGTTGTTGTTGTCGTTGTTTTTCATACCAATGATTTATCTCGTCCTCCAGTGCTCATCCAGCTGTGGCCAGGGCTACCGTCAGCGTCTGATCTCCTGCAGCGAGGTGCATGTGGAGAATGACAACTACGAGTATGGCCATCAGTCTTTGTCCAACTGTCCAGGGACCCCTCCTGAGAGCTACATGCCTTGTCATCTGGACCCGTGCCCGCGTATACAGGAGTGGCGGGTTGGAATCTGGGGTCTGGTGAGCAAATCTTTCACCCTCTACTGACCTCGGCAAGGTTTTTTTTTTCTTTTTTTTACAACTTGAGTGGAGAATTTAGCGAAACGAGCAGTTTATTCAAATGCATTCAATTCCTAGTGTTGAAATAAGAGGCGTTTTATCAATACTGGTGTGAAATATTGGACGCAAAAAAAAATGCAATTTTCAGAAAGAGCTCATAACAATGCACAATATTTGTATCTAAATGGGATTTGAAATCTCGTACATTAGACTTAACCCTTCATGTCATGGCTAAAATCATAACTCGGCAGTCATAAGTTAGACCTGACAGTCATCCACAAGTTTTCTTTTCACACTTCTGTGGCTCTCTTCCTCCAGTGTTCAGTCAGCTGCGGTGAAGGAATGATGGAGAGGACAGTGCAGTGTGTTTCAGCGGATGGCCAGCAGAGCAATAAGTGTTCCCTAGGTGCTGTTCCAGAGGCCAGAAAAATCTGCAGAAATCCAAACTGTGAGTTCTACAAGGACACTGCTGCTCTTTATTATTTATTTTAATTTTAAAGTCAAGACTACCAGGGATACATAGAGGGAAGCTGAATGGATCCCAGATTCTGGTTTTAGGTACGCCTTGGTCTGATCTGGTCATCCAGGGAATTGGCCTTCAGGGAAATTTTTATGATCTGAGGCAAACATCAAACATTCACTGTCCAGTGTATTTTCTTCCCTGCGGTAGGATGGGACATCAAAGAGTGGGTGGCTTTTAGTTTTTCTTTGATTCGTTGCAGGAATTTGCCACACTTCGCTTAACTCCTGGAATTTTCTTTGCATGCGTGCTCATGTGTGTGTATACGGGCTTTGTGTGAATGCCTGTCCTGTTTGGAATCATTTAATAATACAGTTATGTCTGCCTTCTCATGTATATATCTTTTTTTTTTTTGTTCTCCAAGGCAACTTCCCTTCCAGCTGTCTGGACGTCCAGAGCATGAACGGCCCCCTTCCAGACAGTGAACATGTTCTCAATATACAAGGAAAGTCAATCAAGGTAAATGAATATGTCCTCATTTAAACACAAATGCACAAAGTCGTTTTATTTTTTACACATGGGCCATATTTCCCCCCATAATTTTGGGTTTTAATGAGTCATGGGTAAATAGCCGTGGGAAGTAGGGGTGCTAAGGGTTCTGCAGTTAACTAGTTGCTTTAGAGGAGCCTTTTTTTTTTTTTAGCAAGGTAACTGTGTTTGTACCTTGAGATGCTTTGACACAGAAACTTTCAATCGTGCACAATCACACCTTCTTGGTTCAATAAATGGAAGGGGCTTCATTACGTTGCTGAGACTTACCAGTTTGTTGGAGTCATTTTAACTGGAGTATCCAGCTCCATCTTATATGGGGCCCCTTTTCCCTAGCCACCTTTATTATAATTCTAAGGCCCCCTATCACTTCCATCCCTTTCCTCTCGCTTTGGTTACCATCTCTACTTTTCCTCCTCCTCTGCTTTTCCTCGTCAGGTCTACTGTGCAGGAATGCAGACAGAGGCTCCACAGGAGTACATTTCCTTGACGACTGGAGAAGGAGAGAATTTTTCAGAGATATTTGCCTTCAGGTAAAAAGCTGACAGGATAACAACGAGAGCAAGCCTGTTCATTACAAAATCCAACTGACTCCTTGCAGTGTTTTTGTCTGTTAAATGAATGAATTCCATGGAAGTGTAAAGTTAAGCTAAGGTATCTTTGTACTGAATGTGTGTATGTGCACATGTGTTGTTTTTTGTTTTTTTTACACTAGGCTCAATGACCCTACCCAGTGTCCAGCCAATGGCTCAAGAAGAGAAGACTGTGACTGTCGGAGAGACTACACCGCCGCTGGTGTAACCACCTTCTCCAAAGTTCGCCTGGACCTCAGTAATATGAACATCATCAGTAAGTGGCTCTTAACACATGCAAAAGATCTGATTCACACTCATATAAACAACCACATCCCGGACCAGTGTTAACTCTACATTACAGTCAAACAAGAACTTCCTTTGCCATTTAATTACATACGTGCCCACGAGGGTTAATGGACTCAAGATGTCCTAAAGGTTCATTTAAGGAATACACAATTACAAGCCTCAAAGGGGGTTCAAATTAAACTGCTCTGAGGAAAAGAAATTATACTGATATTAGACTGGCCCTAAAAGTAGGGCTATATTAAGACCAATCCAATAGAACAAATGTTGGTTATTATGTCAGACGTAAGCTTTCATTTTAAAGGGTCATCTGCGATCCTGTAGCGACAAATTACAACATACCCGTTTCTAAGAGCATTTGTCACCGCGTTGGTTTATCTTGTGATCCAGCTACAGATTGGCAGTTTGCTTTCACCCGGGAAGGCAAGAGGGTTCCTTTTGCCACAGCTGGAGACTGCTACAGTGGAGCTCGCTGTCCACAGGTGAGAACAACAACAGCTGTTTTCATTTTATGACAGCAGGAGACAGCGTCACTTTGTTTCACAGGATACTGGAAAGCACACTTTCACTATCTGACAGTATCAATGAGGGTTTGGTTCTTTAAAAATCTCTTCTCGTTACTTAGACAGTGTGTCATTACATCTTCTTGGTCAATAATGAAATGTAAACATGTCTGCAGTTAAAAAAAAAACAAAGCTTTGTGGATGTCCTTCCTTCTTTTGTAATATGGTCGCAAATTTCCCCCAAACAAATGATTTACTATTGATGAATTCAAAACCAATATTCATTCATGAAACAAAGAACAGCAGTGGGCGTTTCTCGTTTATACTTTGCATTATCTTGTCTGTCTGCTACTCACAGAGCTATTACATTCAAGCTTGTAGTGCATGTCATCTGGTTTGAAGCCATGTATAAGGGCTTCCATACCACCTCAGAAGTCAGATCTCGGATCTGGGAATCACGTCACACGTGTTCCAGTTGCGAGTTGGCAACAAGAAGAAGTTCTACTTTATTTATCCAGCGAGGGGAAATTCAATTTTACACTCTGTTGTTGAACATGCTGCACACACATAGGCTGAAACACACACACCTGCACAAACAGAATCCTATGGACATGCATTAATGGAGAGATGTCAGAGTGACGGAGCTGCCCACAGCGAGCGCTTCTGAGCTGGTGTTGGTGGTACCTGACGATCACACTACACAATAGTTTTTGCGGCAATATAACATGACAACATGTGCACATATATAACTTTCACTAGAACTTGCACGATCGGTGTGGTTGATTTAATTACACAAAAAGAGGACTAAGCTGCTAATAAACATTATAGTAACAGCTTAAACATTACAGTTGATGGCCGTAGCAGCCATGTTGGATTTTAACTCGGGCTACTGAAGGTTCTCCAAGTTTACAAGTCGAAATTCCGACTTCTGAAGGCGTCCCTGATGACGGATATCTGACCTGCAACTCAGAGATGAAATGGAAAGCACCATTAGACCTGATGTTCAATTCCTGCTTTTTTTCTGCTGAATGTGTTTAATCTTAACACTTTTAATTTGCTTTATCAAAACACATTGGAATGGTTTGCAACATTACATCACATTAACTACATGAAATGTGAGAACTCATTTTGAAACTCTTCCACTCTCTTCTTTTTTTTAGGGACGCTTCAGGATCAATCTCTCAGGAACAGGCTTCAAGGTGGCTGATGACGTCTCATGGGTCTCCCAGGGCAACTATGCAGTGGCTGATGTACAAAAATCACAGGTATTGGTAGTATAGTAACACATATGTACATATCTATGAAGTGACACCATTGGTTGATGATTTGAAGTAAAGACACAGCCCTCAAAGTTTACTTAAGATAAAGGAGTTAATCCCTTACTTGCACAAACACACCACCGCATCTGACTTCAGCAGTATTCACAGAGTGAGACAGAAAACAACGATCAGTTAGAACAATGTACCCTTTCAAATCAAATATCTTAAGATAAAAGTTAAATGTTTTTTTTTTTAATTTTGCATTTGAAATGTATTTTGTATTTCAAATATTACCACTACAAAAAGAAAGACAAACAATTAAACTGAACATCCCAGACTACCTCTAAGTATCAGGGTAATGTTTTGTTCACGATTTAGTGCGCTGATCACAGGCTACACACTATGAACTATGTTTCACCTAGGCCTGATATATTTTGCCTCGTCTTCTCTAATCTGTTCTTTTACCTGCTCAATTCAGAGCTCAAAGCGAAACAAGGTCTCCAGGTGGGTTCTGTATTCCCAGCTCCACTTCTCCCCATAGACTGAGAAGGACCCTTATTGGGCAGCTGCTCTCTTAAGTGCCCCCCTTACTCAATCCTCCGCTCTTTTGAAATGGAGATCATTGCTGGAGAGGGCTTATTGGTGAAAACATGAGGCACTTGTGATGCCAAAAAATGTTCGCAGTCTGATATTCATAGCCAGCCGAGCCGCTCTGAACACTCCAGGCACTTTAAATAAAGCCAGGTTGGGACTGAGCAAACACTCAAACGGAGATGAGACACACCACTCACTTCACACTGGGGCTGTCATGTCATGGCGGAGTGCTTTTGCCGCACTTGTCTGCTGCTATTTCCTTTTTGTTTGTAGATGTTTGGATGAAACCACCCATTATGTCAAATGTAAATCACGCACATGAAGTACTAGTGATTAAATTAGCGTGTCATTTTTGCTTGTTGCAAAGAGTGATGACTTCATTCAGACTTGATGACACCCTGCCTGGTGGGCCTCAGTCTTTGTGGGTGTATTGAAAAGGAAAAGCTAATTTCAGAGCCACAAAAACAACCCACTTGAAAATACCCAAGACAAAGACGGGATTCTAAAACTACATTAAAGAGGCAGAGGCAAGTCTTTCCCTGTAAAGGTTGTTTCTTCATTGAACGTTCTTCAAGCTTCATTTTTGTATCACCCCGACTCTTTTGCTTAGTGATGTGGGATAAGGCCTCAACAAAAGTTTCAAAACTCATGCTGGCTGTGATCTCGACGAAATGTCATCTTATATGAAGCATCTGTATGACTGATAATATTTCCAAAATGTGCTAATGGTAATATAAAACTACAGTTCATACAGAAATGTCAAACAGCACAGCACGCACATCCGACAACTTAAGTACTGGGTGCTGAACAAAAGACATCAAAAGGCAGAAATAATTGTCCACACACCAGAAGCTGCCAGATGTGTGATGGAACGACGTGAGCCCCGAAATGTTACAGGTGGATATTTTATCTTTAAATTAAATTAGGGGCTGCCCGGTTGTGCAGTGGTTAGTGCTGTTGCCTCACAGTGAGGAAGTTCCTGGTTCCAACGGGAACAGGAAAAGCGGTAAAGAAAATGGATGGATGGAATTCAATTTGATTGGAGCAGCTTCTGGTGTGTGGACTATTTTTTTCTTTTTTTTACCATATAAAAACTACAGCTAAATCCCCTCACATAACTCGTGTTATTTCTCCGGTGTCCACAGGATGGCAGCAGAGTGTCAGGAATGTGTGGAGGCTACTGTGGTAAATGTACACCATCATCCGGCTCCAGTCTGCATGTAACAGTGGAAATGATGTGACACCTTGCGGGTGCTTGCTGTGTCCGTGTTTCTCCTCATCTTTGGTGCTACAGACCCCGTCCCTCACATGACCTCTTTGAACTCTTGTGTATGTATAGTGTAAATGAGTCTTGTGTAAGTAATGTACATAGCAATATGAGAATGTCTTATTTATTATACCCTCCATTTATTTTTGTATTATATAATTTAACACTTTTGTTATGTCTTTAGATATTTGCCATTTGGACTTTTCAATACTGTCATTACTCCACACTCTAAGCCATATGTTGCTTTTGAGATTAATTCAGTTTGTTGTTTTTATTCCGATTATGTCTGTATGCAGGGAGGTGTCACTCATCAATGCGTCTCTCTGGTTTTATACATGGCACATGCTCAGATACCTGGTCTAACCATAGACTTGTTTAACACTGTGTGCAGTCGGGCAGCTCCATTAGAAGACTGTTTGGTTTAGTGAAGCACTCACTTCTTTTTTCCATTTCTAAGCTGTGGACAACTGGGCTGCGGCAATCTGTGGAAGTCTAAGACACATGGTAACTCCCAAGATAGAACATCTTCTCATCTTAGTTTACTATTAGGATGCTATTTATGTAGTCAAACATATTTAAAACTGGGTATCATAAACCAACTGGATTGTTTAACTGCAACTGTAAGTCTTCATTAAACTGGACAGCAGAGAGGACACATTCTTATGATCAATCCATCAGCATCACTGTAGCCCTACATATAAATACATTTAGATCTGTTTAAATATCCAGTCATTCTTTTTGGTTGATTTGAAGAGCAAAAAAAAACAGATGTAAGCACACAGCCTGCGTGATGATACTTTATCAAGTCAGGAAAGTCTTGTTGTGGACGTGTGGAAGTGGGATCTACAGGTCAGACGTAGGGAGTAAGTGGGATGTTTACTCACACACAAACACACTAGAACACTTTACTGGATCATAAGGAAATGCTCGAGGCAACGTGAGCTGAAAAGATTAATCTGCGAGACATCAGAGGGAACCACGTTCCTCTGTGTCTGTGCGTACCTCTCTGGTAGTGTGCAGTAACCAGAGGGGCCATGAGCCTCTAGCTTTTACAGAGTAGACATGGTATCTTATCTTGAGTAGCATTAAAGACAGACTTCACCTTGGGGAAAATCAAATTCAAGCTGATACACAGGAGATATAATGCACTGGTCTGGCCCTGGAGACACCTCCAAAACTGCTCACAGGCACTGCAGTAGGATTTCTGTCCAGCTGCTGCCTAAACAGAGAAATATGAACTCTTGTACCTCACTTTTTTTTTTCTCCAGCTTTGTTTTAAGAATCGTCCTAAACTGTCCATGTTGTGTTCACAAGTTTCCAGCTGTCTGGCTTTTTTTTTTTGTGTGACAATATCAGGGTACGTTTTTTGTATGTACATTATAAATGCAGTGTAGAGCAGAAACAAATAAAACACTTCTTGAAGCCTTAACTGTGTATAGGGTCAGATATTCAGGGTACATACTGTATGTATGAACTCATTAAGAAGCCATATTTTGTCCTATTATACTTTCTCTATATTGTGCTATTACAGTGCCTGATATGAAAGTGTGCACACCTCAGCCAAAGGGAACAGTCGTATGTGCCACTACACAATGATGAAATCATTCTAAAGGTGGGGAAGGAAAGTAATTGTGCCTTAACTGAAAAATGCACTTCTCATTGTGAATGTCAAAACTTAAGTTCAGTCAATAAAGTTCTCAGGTGTCATATATGAAGGGATTATTATTATGTTATTGAAGTTCATGTTTTTTTGTATTTTACACATTTGTCTCATGTTAATCAAATAACTGAGTATGTATTGTTGAATTTACACAACATGAACCGTCATTAAATGCTCTATTTTATATGAACATATTTATGTGATGTTTTTTTGATCTGTGACTGTACATACATTTGATCATAAATCACTTCTAATTACCATAAAGTATTACCATAAAATGAACTGGATCGAATTCCTGTTTTGTGAATACTTTCATTCATAAGTTATGACATTGTATAAGCAGTTTTGATGCTGCTAAAAGCTTGTCCTTGACGTATCGTGCTACAAAGAAGGCTCTTTTAATCCTGAACACACAATAGTAAGATTTATGTGTAATATATAATTCTCCCTCCACGCTGTTTCTGATTAAAGCCTTCACCCATCTCATCTTCAGCTAACAGTCTGGTTTGTGACCTGTCAGATGTGTTTGGGGTCCAATCTAGTTTCTGTCCACATGGGTAATGGTGAATGATCAGGCAATCTAACAGTTATCAGCACTTGTCTTCCAGAACAAAAATAATTCACTGCTGTGAATTCTCAAAATGTACTAATCGACTCCTTCTGCCTAACTCAAAAATACAAAGCTTTGAATATCTATGTTGTTAATTTGGAAATACCTGATTCAGGGTACAGAAAGTTGACCAAATACTGGGTGACAAATGTCACTGAGTCGTTCTGGCTTTGGCATTTATTGGTTCTTGTGCTGCTCATAAACTTCATTTGAACACATCATGCTTTACCAAACACAAACAAAAATTACAACTGCTGCTAGTAGACACTAAAAAACTACATCTCTGAACAAAACTCCCTTATGTCAGGTACCAGCAACTTTAGCGAACAAGCACATGTTACTCTTCCACCTACATTTTTAGGAGATTAAATCCTATGAACCTATGATCCTATGACGCTGTTGAATGCGTGCTTGTTTGGACAGTTAGAGAACCCCGAGTGAGAAAACATTATGATGCTCAGAAACAGTCATAATAAAAATCAACCGGAACAACCAAGAACCCGTGTAAAGGTCTATGAAGACTAGATGACCACATTTACAGACTCTCCATATTCCATGTTCTGTTTGGAGTATCTTATTTACCTTTAAGAAAATGATGAATAACATAAAACAATTATGCCATGAAGCCTTAAGCACCATAATGACCAACTTCTCTGTTCATGATTGCCTCAGTTGTGTTGCTTCACCAAAAGATGCGGTAGCACCATGAGCTGCTAAGAGTCGCTTCAAGCTTTATAGTCACCAACCTGAAGAAAAAAGCTTGCATGTATTGGTTGCGAAACTGAAAAAAAAAGAGCTATTAAAAAAGCTTTGGATGATCAGTTCAGTCTATGATCGCTGCTTGGTCGACTGCTTTCTTGGTTAATGCCAGATTCTGCTGACGAGTAGGATTCAGGAGCTGCGATCCATAATGTTTCAAGGAAGAAAAATACTTCAAACCCAAAAAAAATCATATCTGCTCACTTTTACCATTTGGCTGATGCCCATGTAGACAGTTACAAAATGAGTCAATGATTCTGAAGAGAAGTTGAAGTATAGCTCTTACTGATGTAAACAGGCTTACATGATAAGTATTTTCTATATGTAATCTTAGGTGAGCTGTAAGCAATAGGAGCCAGTGACACATCTTTATGAGTCATTCCTCAAAAAGTCTGTCAACAGTTTCAGTAAGCTGTTATACAGGGGATAAGAGGAGGTGTGAAAAGGGAAGATATATAGGAAGTGTTGGTGAGCAGGAGCCTTTATCAGCTCCAAAGGGGTTGTTGTATCTGTAGAATGTGACTCATAAGCTGATTTAAAAACATTCCCTGTTTCAGTTCAACCTTTATATAGCCTACTTTATATACATGCAAGTACAATTTTCAAAGGGCAATGTTTATTTGCCTCTATGAAGGTTTATTCTCTGGTGGGCCCACTGCCCTACAGACGTGTAGTATTGCTTAATATGTAAATTATGTAACCTGAAACTTGTTTGTTATAACTTTATATAACATCGTGTTTTGTTTTGGATTTTGAAAATTTCAAAAAAATCAGAGAATCGAAAAAGACCAAGTACTTTGAGTTTTCTGTTGTATCACTACACTGATTTACACGAGTCTTATATATTACAAGTTAGATCGTTTTTCAATAAAATGTATAATGTGCAATAAACATGTAGATTTAAAACAGTCTACTGTGTGTGTCTAAATTTACTGACGGTTGATGGGTTTTCGGTCTTAGCCCAAAACATAGCCATGGGTCTCAGGTTCAGGTTCAGGTTACTTTATTTGTACCCGTAGGTTGATTTGGTTGAAGGGAGAGTCACTTCATGCAACACAGACAATACATTAAAGACAGTGCAAATGCACGGTACATGGGTAAAAGTGCTGAGGAGCATAAAGTGCGCAGGTTCCAATCGTACAATGATAAGACAAGTTGATCTGTAAAAGTTACAGAGTCGAGAACACCAAAATAAATAGTGAATAAAGAACAATGAAGACGAATGACTACAGCTTCCCAGACCTTAATGAAATTATCTAAACCACATCAAGCAGCAAAGAGGAAAAGCATGATACACACAGATACACTATGGCTTGTTCCGCTCTATATTGACTCTCGTTATAAGTTGCACATGTGCATTTGCTCCTTTTCAATACAAGAAATAGGGGCTTCGATGTGCCCATGAAAGCATTATACACAACCACCAAATAGTAGGCAGCAGAGGGATACGTCCTATATGAACTGAGACATACAAAGCCAGTCATGCGGTGTCACCGGATCAGAGCATAGACAGTTTATTAATGATGATCAAAGCAGCAGAACACACTTTTTCCACAGAGTTTAGAAATGACATAGCCTAACTGTAAGTTCAAGTGCATCTGTCTGTATGTTTGATAAGTCAAATAGATGACAAACAATGATTTTCAAGTATGTGTTAGCTTGTTATTTGTTAGCTTGATGCTAACAAACTAAGATACACATCTATGTCAACCATTTAGAAAGCCCCCCCCCCCCCCCCCCCCCGCGCACACACACACACACACACACACACACACACACACACACATAGGGTAGTCTTATTTACTAAGCAGATGCAGCCATGTGTGATCTTAAGAACTGCATTACTTGTCACAAATAGTCCCATGTTAAGTGTTGACAGATTCCTGAATGTTTGTTTACAAGGACAAAGACTTAATTCTGAGTCTGTATCTACCCCTCACATCAGGTTTTCAATGGGATCTCTGAAAACAGAATGTGGCACCAATAAATGGGAATGGAATCTCATTGAACCTTGTTCAGAAGAATGTAGTCCAGTTACAGCTGATCTTTCACATCTGATTGAGTGTGAAGATATTGATGCTGACTTAGAGGGTGAGTTCATGCTGTATTTGTTCTATGATTTGCATTGTAAACAGTGAACAATCAGGGACAGTCAAACAGAAAGGGACATTGTTAATATGAGCTGATGACATATGTTAAATGTCCACCTTAAACGGTTATTAAGATAGATAGTGATTGTGCATGTGTGCTAATGTGAGTGTGCTGATTATTGAGCGTTTCATTTCCATGGATACCAAACAGGGTTGCAACTAAAATACACTACACAGTGTCACAAGTGGACATTCTC
Source organism: Labrus bergylta (assembly GCF_963930695.1). Taxonomy (NCBI): domain Eukaryota; kingdom Metazoa; phylum Chordata; class Actinopteri; order Labriformes; family Labridae; genus Labrus; species Labrus bergylta. Next base: position 17,701,428 of record NC_089199.1, on the reverse strand, counting down.
TGTGCCAAATACCAAAGGAGAAACGTTACTTTTTTCTTCAATGCGTTAATTCATTTCTTGAACATTAAAGACCACATGCACATACTGCTGTAATCAAATGGTCTCTGTGTTTCCATATATTCTCCTTTGTACTGTACACACAGCCTGGCTATAGCCTCACAAACCTTCCCACAGGGATTAGACCAGTGACCTCAGCAGCTGTAAGCTTTGGTATGTCTGAGACATTCCCAACACTTCTGAACATCATGGCCACCACCCTGCAAGCCACTGGCCCTGATAGATTGAGATGAGATGAGATGAGATTCAACTTTATTGTCATTACACATATACAAGTATGTGAACGGACAGAATAAGAAATCCTGCCCGAGGACAATTCTTTTTTACAACAATGAATGCATCATGAAATGAAAAACTACAACACTCCCGACTTGAGCCTAAAGTTTTGCTGAATTTTTTACTTTTTGCATTGCTTCTATAAATATGTTCATGCTGAATAAGAACCTGCAACAGTGTACAGTGTCCACTTTCCCTTTTACTAAAGAAACAAAGTTTCTCTATGTTCCTTGTCTGTCCTTGAGACAAAGCAGAGAAGTCACACTTCTCTTGCGCAATGTAATTCAGTGCAGAGTTATTTTGATTTAAGACAGCAACAGCAGCTTTTTTTCTCTCTCCAAATAAAAACGTAAAAAAAGAAAAGCAAATTGATGTGCATATTAAGACGTTTTTTTCAATTTCTCTCTTTTGTTCTCTTTACTTTTTTTTACTCCCTCAAAAAAAGAAAGGAAAGAATGAAAGAAAGCAAAATCTTGGGCATTTCAAAACTATGAATTCCTTGGAATTTTCTCTCCTTTGTTCTTTTGTCATTTAAAATCATATCCTGCTAACCTTTTGTCACTATATTTATCAGCCCTGCACCCTGTCATCTGACCTTTCTCTGCTTTACCTGCTCCACTGTGCACACGTTTGACTTTAATTTGAACCAATCGGTCAATTTGAATGAATATCAGAAAAAAAACGTAGAAGAAGAATGATCACAATTCACAGTTGAAAACAGAGTGGTTAGTTTAAAATACAACAACAGCAATCCCACAGAAACAAACCATTAACAGTACATCATCCATCAGCCATTGGCCATTTTCTGTCTTTATTTCTTTTTCATTTACTGGACCTTTATTTGGACAGATCATATCTTTTAGAACTGGGGTCAAACTCAGTAAACCAGCCACTTGGCTTCAGGACTGTGATGACCTCAGAGTGACACAGAATGGCTGTAATGAAAACCCAGACTTTATGGGTCCTTGCAATCTATGGGAAGTGGACTGTAAATTTGCTTGTATGATGTCTGGCCTTTGCTTTTTGAGTTTGCAGCCGGTCAAGCCCCCACCACAAGACTGACCATCAACTGTTCACGGGTAGAGAAGACGTTCCTGGGTGTGAGATAACTGTTAGATAAAAGTTCTGCAAAGGTTGTAAGCACAATTCACAACATTTAGTATTAAGTCGAACTGTGTTTCAGAGAAAGGTGTTGTCTTGGCATCTAAAACAAAAATGACCATGGTGGCAATTATCAAATTTTGTCAAGACCAATAAAAAAAAGAAAAACTATCTACTGTTCATGGCAACCAACACAGTATTGTGCATGCCTGAACTATGGACAGACTGACAGAGGTACATAATGGTTATAATGGTGAGAAACAATAATAGCGCTTAAGCACATCTTGAAGAATTTCTTTTGTGCAGCTATTTCTTCAGATACTATTCTTTGCTTTGTTTCTGCTGGAGAGAGTCAACCGTAGACTGTATATTCTGTAAACAAGGACAAGTGTGAGTGACGTCACTCATTGGTTTCCGAAGGGCTGTTCTGAAGACCATCTATGGTGATTGCCATGTTTGAAATGCTAACTACATCAAACTTTTAGTCAACCTAACGACAGGTAAAGAGTTGGAGCTGGGGTGGGCCTCCTGAAAAACCACTACAAAGCGGCCGCTTGCGGTCAGATTTGCGGATAAAGACATTAACCAATCAGACCATTTTTGTAAAGGCAGTATACATCTTTATTTCTGCTGTCAAAGTTTACTTTTTAATATGGGGTGTATGGGACTTCCGGGTCTTTCGGAGCCAGCTTCAAGTGGACACTCGAGGAACAGCAGTGTTTTTGCATTTCCACATTGGCTATATGTTCCAACACCAAAGGTTGCCGATTGGAGTCAACCAATTTAAAAAGACGCAATGACAGCTGAGCTTAGTTAGAGCACTTCTGCAAAAAACGGTGTACACAGCTTAAGTTTCTTATGCATAGAGGTCAGGAATCATTATTTTCTGTGAAAATATAAATGAGGACATTTGGAGAAAAATAGTTACGGGACATTTATTGGAATGCAATTGTTAGTGAGGAAAGACAGCACTGTGAGCCAAGGTTATATTGTGACACATAGTGACAACCCTTACAGTAGCCTTTGTGAAATTACTCCTGGGGTTTAATCACCTGTCATGAATAAATTAGCATGCATATGTTACAAACCATAGCTAAAAATTGGAAACTGGTTTCATGAAAGAACGTGGAGGATACAATAACAAATCTTTACTTGAGTTGTTTGCAGATTGGACGTTAAAGCTCATCCTTTCTGCCATTTACTACATCACTAGTATGATAGTTTGCCCCTTCCTTAAGAAAACTTGTCCTCCATTGGCTGTGAGGAAACAGGGTGGAGCTGCTTTACGGAACAGAACAGCTCCATTCATCAATTATAAGTGCTTAATAGGATAGGATTTCAGCCGGGGCTCCGTGCGTTTGGAAAAGTCGTCAGGGAGTTTTTCCAACAAAAACGCATCTCATCTCCAATTTCCTCCCTGCGCCATTCGTCTCTGTGCTCCCGGCGTGCGCCTCAGCCCTCCTGGGATCCGCCTGTCATGTTCAGCAGGAGCTTCAAGAGGAGAGAATCACACAGATTGGTAGGCGACGCAAACTTACGGGCTGTTAGCGGTTGTTTCCACACCACAGCGCATGTCTCGACTAGGTTTTTTAAATTTGAAACTCCACATATTACAAATGGTTTGGTGCGAAGTTTATCCTTCCCGTTTCTGCTCTGTCATGTTACTAAGGGCGTCAAGTTACAACTGTGAAGATAACGCTGTCACGAAATTCTTCCCTAGGAGACATAAATTATGATTTTCTTTAACCCTGTTTCAACCTGTTGCTTTTTTTGACTAGGCTACAGAACATTGATTTCGTGTTTAGTTACTTCCAGGTGTTCATTCTATACACCTAATTAACTGCGCATCATTGATTAAAGGCTTCTTGGAGGAAGTCATTAAAAATACGTTTTGACTTTGCACATTCCTACTATAGGGAGGCTATGATTCTGTTCTCACATGACTATGGTAATAGGTTTAAAAGTTTCGTATGTGAAATTACATTTTAGAAGTCACCAGTTTAGATAATGACATTATGCCAAGCGGGCATTATCTCTGACTACAAGAGCAAAGCCAATGGTAAACCCATTATCTCCTGTTTCTACTTGTTCCTAGCTGAACTTTGCAGATGAGCCTCAGAGAGGACAACCCTGTGTCACCTGTGGAGACCAATGTCCCGGCTTTGCCCTGCACAAATGGAGGTAACAGCATCACTTCACAACCTGACCGAAATAACATGACAGTGAAGCACATGCAACTGTTGGTTTCTTGCTGTTGTGCAGATGTTGCGACGCCATGTCAACTCTTAGAATCTGCTCTGATATCAATTGAGGCATTCAACAATGAATTCCAACACAACAAGTGAAAAACAGCATGGATGTCATTACTGCACTGCAGCATTATGCAAATAGCAATTTGGAAAAGTAGTGATATTTCAAACATCTCATGTCTTCTTCAGAGCTGCATTCAGGAGAAATTCTTTGAGATTTCAGTGACTTTTGAATAGAATTAGTCATCCACGCTGCTGTGAAGAAAGCGATGTTCAGCCCCTGTGTGCTCCGAAATAATAGATTTTACTGTAGAGAGCAGTCATGCAGCAGGGACGATTCCAGTCTGCTGCTTCTCCAGTCACTCAGTAACAACTGGGAGGATGTGGATGTTGGTATGCTGTGCAACAAGCTGTATGTCGTATAAAGGAAAGACCATGCTATGAAGTACAGGTGGTTTGTGTTAAGTTTGTGAAAGAGTGTGACTAATTGCCGCTCCGTTGAAGGAATGCAACACAAATAGCATCACATTCATGCAGGGAGAGCATTGAACATTGTTCGTTTATCAGTCTCAGCTGATTCATATGAACACACATCAGGCAGTAACAAAGTCTGTCTAATCGAAGCACTCACTGAGTAGGGATGTCATGAGCTAGAGGAGGGTCTCTTTACTATTTGGGGGCTACTGAAGGCCACTTTGTGGAACCAAAAAAGAAATCATAATCGTGTTTGACCTCATCAGTAAAGAATATGTGGCATATGATGTAGCTTGTGGTATTTTGGTGAAAGAGAATTTGATCTGTTTTGAGCCAGCTTGTTTGAAGTTGAACATTGCAGCCATGGATATGTAAAGAATTTCCCTCTTAATGGGCATCCACAAAAGAAGGGGAGGGTCCGACTATCCAGCGTTCTCTGCTGTAAACTATTATAGGGGCAACGGTGGGCTCAGGAATGCAGCCTTTAATTGCATGTCTGCAGTCTGACAATATAAAGTCAACTTTTTCCTCTCCAACAGACTAGAATAAAACGTCGTCATTGGACACAGACTGAGGGAGCCACAGACTTTTTTGTGTGGAAGTAAAAAGGTTTGTTTTATCGCTCCGACTGGTTTTTGTTCCTGTGAGGAACACTTGCCGATCTCACAAAGAGTCTCCTGTTTTTTTTTTTTTTCTAAAGCTAAAGTACATGTGCTTTCACGCTAATCTAGTAAGGTATATTAGTAGTGCTGTGTTTTGGAATGTGTTGGACTTTGTGTGACCCTGAGCTAAGAGATGGGGATATAGTGAGGATGCAGGTGTGCACAGAGCCCTCTGTCTCCTCTGGTCACATGAAGCAGGTGGTGTTTGTTTGCTGCCAAATTGACCAGAGCAAAACATCACCCAAAGAAATTGCAATATTCTTAATGCATCTGGATGATTGTGTCCTCACTCGCATACACTCTCCTGCGCATAATCTTATCCTACAAGAACTATAGCAGAACATTTATGGCTGGATGATGACAGTTTATCCTCTCGCTCCATCATTTCCCATAATGAGTTGTAAAGAGATGCCTTACTACAGCAAAACAGAACTGAAAGCATGACTGTAGACTCCATTATTTGACTGAATTCTTATGTACCTTTATGATCATCCAGCATGAGTCAGCGTTTTGTTGCAGAAAAACTAGCAAAGAAGTCGAGCAGAAATAGTAATAAGAACCAGAAGAACTCCTGCTCCAGGGGTTGACACTTGACTTTTTAGCGATTTAAACAAGTAACCAACATTCAAATTATAGCTAGCAGAAAATATTTCAGCTAAAACATTTTATATGCAGCTGCAAAAGTACCTGGGTCAAAGCAGTGGTTTTCAATGTGGCCCTAAAGAAGTGTGTTTTCTGAGTGCCATAGTGTGGATGAGCCTTGAGAAGTTGTACCAAAGTTAATTTCTAAGTTAAGACCTAGTGTATTTTAGGTGATAATTGAAGAAAACTCTTCAAGTTGATTTGATATACATTGTTTTTAACAAGTCATTGCCGATCCTGCCCGTGACAGCTTGTGTCCTCAACCTACTGGCTTTCAAGTTCCCATGAAAAGGAACTTGGAGAGTAACTGCCGTGCCAGAATAGAACCAATCGCAAGAGAGAAGAAGGGACATAAAATTGGGATGAATTTGATTAGGTCATTAGCTTTGACAAAGCTTTTTAATTTTGTAGAAAACGAGTCAATGCACCTGAGTGCAGGATGACTCATCAGATATATGAAACGTTTTACAGGAAGAGAAAATGTTGTTGTTTTGGTGTTTTAACACTCACACAATTCTTTAGTGAAATATATTTGGCAGATAAAAGAACATTTAAAACAGGAACGCTTAAAACCAGGAAATTGTATTTTTTCATTCAAGCTTTAATTTGAGGTTTTAGACTTCATTTTGTTCAGCAAACTACTTAGCCACACTTTAGCTACACTTGCAGGAGAAAACAGTTTTCCACTTTTATGTTTAAGAGTTTTTCTCCCATTGTAATTTTTGCAGGTAAACATGTTGACTACCAAAGTTGAGATGAGCTCTCATGAACAACTATGCATGTTGCTATAGGCTAAGCTAACTTGTCCCTAACAACTCTTGAAACATTTAACATTTGTTTTGTCTCAGAAGTAATGACATATTGATCAATTCTGTAAATATTCATTAGATGAATACACATTACCTCCCTGTTTTTCTCCTTTTTCTTTCTTCCGCCTGTTCTGACTTTTACTTCTATATAGAATATTTGTTCTAAACTCCTTGGGGTTGCCAGCCTAACCTTTTATAGGAAGTTGACTGAGTGTGTTGAGGCATTGCCCATTCAGAGCGAAAAGAGGAGCACTGGCCATTTAAAATCACCCAGGCCTACAGAAACATTGCCCCCAAGAATTTGCTGCTGATGTCATTTGACTCGTACTGTATGTGAGTGTTAAACCCAGTTTTGAGCGAAATGTTCTTTCCTCGTGACTCTAGAGATTTTTAAGGATAGGGGGGGGGGAGAGTGTCTGAAATGAGGATTTTCTGTGAGGTTTTTCGGTTTTCATCCTGTGTGACTGAAGTTTTCTGCTTCTTCACACTGACAGAAGCTGGTTCAGGGTTTATGAATCCTCAATTGGCACTAAACTTCAGAAGGTGCCACTAACATGGACTGGTAGAAACTTCACGATGCTCTTAGACTTTTTGCATCCCATAGGCTAACCCAGGATCTCATAGCCCAGTTAAAGGATACCTTGGCAGGCCTGCTCTGTAAAGAAAAAAAAAAAGAACAAATAAAAGAAGAGCTTGTGTTACCTGACCGATAGTGTGTCTGTGTGTAACTCTATCAGCTGAGTGGGCTGCTGTGGGCAGGCTAGCTATTTCAGTGGATGCACAACAAGCTCTTTCTGAATTATTAATGCTTGCCTTTGGCTCAATTGATTTTCCCTGTGCTAATGAGACTCATTACCAGGCTTATTAACATGTGCCCTGAGTGTGTGTGCTACCTGATCCGTCTGATCACATCACCGCTCCCTGCACGATGCTGGTGTGTGTTTTGAAGCTGTGTAATGCGCTTTTAAAAGGCTACACTTGACCTTTTGAAAGGATTAGAATGGACATTGACCAGACTACAAAGGAGGTTTAATCCCATAAAAGCTTGCTATTTGATATTCCTTAATTTACTCTTTACCAAGGCAGAACATATAATAAAATAAGTGGATTTAGTTCAGGTGGTACAAAAATCCTCCTCGTATACAACGGGGTCGTACCTGAAACTTAAGCTGGAAAACCAGTCGAGGAGGAAGAGGAGTTTAAAGGAGGAAGATTGTAGTAGTACAAGAGGGATTTGGGTTGATTAATAACCCGGCCTTGAATGGCTTCCTGACGTCTGTCCCCTCGGTAACCTGGACTGATCTGCATAACACAGGGGCCCCCTCTGTGGCCCCCTCTCTCTATTCACTGTGTTAACAAGACGGCCTGGCAAATAAGACTGTCAGGGTACTCCAGCCATAAGAATGGACTAGAGAAGAAGAGGAGAAGGCTCAGTGTGAGGCGAGGAGGCTGTGGGGAGAGAAGAAGTAAGGAGCCATTGGTGGTTGGGGCCACACAAAAGAATCTCAGCGGTTTATCACTAAAGCTACGTCTGTGTATTGGTATGGAGATGCGAGGCCTCCTCCTCGCTTGGGTTGAAAACACTCCTTACCCTGCTGTCTTCTTGGCTTGTTTTGGAGCGAAAAAAAACCCAGCCACAGCTAGCGTATGGGTGAAGAGATGAATGACCTCTTATGCTGGGATTTAATTCTCTAAATCTAGTGTTTTGTCTTTTAAGGAGTTATATGTTGACAGGTCTACTGGGTTATGACATGTATGATTGATCGTCCACAGATAATACAAACCCTGAGAAGTGTGAAGCCCTGATATAAATCATAGTTTGACCTTTGGTGCTGTCAGGCAGAATAATGTAGCTTCCCTCCCTTTTCACTCTCTCCATCTTTTTCCTGCCACAGTTTCTCCTCTCTTATTATCTCCAGTTTTCTTCCCTCTTCCTCTTGTTTCACCTCGTTGCCCCCCCCCCCCCCCCCCCCCCCTTATATCTATCATAAATTACCTCATGCTACGCTGACCCAAATAAAAAAGACACAAGTTGATTTGACATCTGTGTTATGTTCTCTATAAAGAATTTGTATGGCGCTTGCAGAAACAACAACGGTCCAGGCACGAATGCAGAGAGCTCCTGAGGGGCTTGTCGGTCAGCTGATGCATTCCAGTGAAATCCCAGCATTCAAAATTCAGATGCCAAGATGACATGGCACAAAAAAAACACACACATAAGTCAGACTTAGAGAAATGTACAAATGCTGAGGCACCATGGTATTGCTCATTTCCTGTCACCCCGTGGTTAAGATTGGCGAGGGTTATAGTAACGATCACAGCTAAACATTAGTTGTGAACGAGCACACAAGGCTGAGATTTTGTCTTATTTTGAATTTTTCACTGCGCTTGACAAGCAGTACAATACGATATTTTCTGATAAGGCATTTTGATAGTATCCCATGACAACAACCCATATTATTGCTTCTTTGGGGGAGCATATTTTACGCCTCTTTTGTTGCAACAGATTTATGTTGAATTGTTTTTCATCAGGATGGGTCTTCCTAAATCCAATCAGCAGAGAGGAAACAATTCCTCTCCTCCTGTTGGGATAATTTTACACACACAGTATGACACCTCAGGAGTCAGAGACAAAAGAGAGCGTGTTTGGGAGATTGTGCTTTTGTTTTGCGTGTCCTACTTTGTTTTCATAGTTGAGGTTAAAAGCATACGGAGCTTTGTTTGGCTGTCAACTTTCTGTCATAAAGAAAGACGGATGTGCAAGCAAGTGAGCTGTAAAGGAACAGCAGTCAGTGTCATGCCATCCACCAGGTGGGACCTGTAACAGGAGCTCCTGTAAGGTGTTGTGTTGCTCCTCTGTTCTGTGTTCTTATAATTGCTTTCTAAGCTCTTACTGTTGTGGCTGTTACTCCTGGATATAGTGTGTTTTCTATGGTCGTCTAAGATTCATGTGAAACTAAACACAGTAGTAACAATTAGGTGAAAAAAAAATTCTGCAGTTCTGTCGTTAATATAAAGCTCCATTGTATTTAGAATTGTTATGTCTGCATGTGCCCCCCCCCCCCCTCCTGTCCCTGAATAAATGACACTATATGAATTCATAATTAATGCCTAAGGGAGGTTCAGTCAAGTAGAGTTCTTCAAGGGTCAGAATATTAGACTGCCTCATATTTATTCCTATCACTTGATACAATGGCAGTTGTGTTTCTTATTTTCCGCATGGAGTTTGAATTTGCGTTTCTAATAATAATAAGTATCACATCTTATCATGACTGTATATTTCTTGTGTTCAGATTTATAATCAGTACACGCCCTTTCAAGGAAGCTCCTTTTTTCTTTTCTTTTGTCTTTCCTCTCTGGTGAAGTTCACATAACTGACCAGCAGGAGGCGAACATGCTCAACTTAAACTCGCTGAACTCCACCAGTTACTTTAAACCAAGGTCACTGTGGTTATTCATCGGTTGGAAAAACCTGTCGCACAATAGTCCAGAAATGTAACTTGAATGTTACTTTGGCAACTGACACATTTTTTTAGAGAGAAATTTTAACTTTTTTTTTTTTTTTTTTTTACAGTGTAGAAGGATTAAAACCATGACTCTGAGCCACTTTCACATCATAAAACTGCTCTTGAGCTATACCTGCCACATGATAGAAAATAAACAATCACATTATCTTCTATATTAAGACAAAGATGCAGTATCGCCTTTATCAGCACAAAGTACATTTAAACTTCAGTAGTGTGGATTAATTGAGTGTATTATCCCCTCCCAGCATATTCTATTTGATATCATGCATACAGCTCTTTATTGTGTTAGACAGCTGTGTAAGTGAGTGCAAGTCTCTGAGGCAGCCACCGCAATAATGCCGGTAGCTTTACTCTGATCCACGTCTCCAGTATTGTCCCCGCTTCATTTATCAAGGTCATCTTTAACAGGTGCTCATGCATTTGGATTAAGACCGATAGGCATCAGAAAAACCCTTTTAGTCTCTCACAGATGGTGGGATGTGTGGTTGTGTGTGTGCGCTTTCATATAATATTCTCTGATATAAAGGCACATGCATAGAGAGCCGGTCCATCAGCTGGCGTTTAATCTCTCTTTCAGTGACTATCTATAATATCAGTTTGTTATATTTAACATACAAATCAAGACTCGTATATGAAAATGGACATTTGCTAATAAAGGTTCATAAAAATGTGTAATGTAGTTCTCTCGCTCAAAGAACAGTGGAATCATAAATAATGCAAAAGATCACACAAACAAAACTAGGAAAGGTCTTTCCATCAAAATCTAAACACTATTCGTTATGTACTCTGCTGTCTCTCTACATCAACACATACTGGTTTTGAAGCCGGGGTTTTCACCCTTCTCACATCAGCTGTCCTCTGTAATTCTCCCTGACCTGTGCACTAGCAATGAAAATTCACCCTGATTTTTGCCCTGGTGCTGATCCATGCCTTAATGAAGGCTTAGCGTGCTAAGCTTCCTTTGTACTGTCACTGAAAATAAAGAGAGGCCGGCTCACTGCTGTCTTACACACTGTAAGTTAGCATTTACTGTGCTCAGGCCTGTAATCCCAACCCACCCACCACGGTACTGAGTTAATTCATGTCATCCCGATTGTTTCACTAGTTCATTGCTGCATGCTCAATTGTTCAGCTAGCTGATATCATTGCTCTCAATAGCTGCAAAGGATTCCTCTTCTCTTTGAGCTTTGAACAAAGTAAATCTTCCATTCATTATAAAGTTCAAGCACCCGAAGAATTTGATGCAATGGTGAAACAAGCTGCAACTATTTTTATATCCCTGTATTGTTCTTGAACGAATGTTGAGAAAGAAAGGTGAGAACATAATCACTTATCTGGTGCAATTTCACTTCCACATACACACACATTCATACCTGCTCATGTTGGTTCACATTCGGTGAGCTCGCATTCGCATCCTGTTGTATAAGCTCTATTTTCTCCCCTCAGGTGCACATGCCCTCCACAGCTGCAGCGTCATACTTCTTTCCTGGGCTGTGTCCCAATCTTTCATATTATTCATACTAAATGTATCGTTACAATGAGTATGTAGTATGATCCATAATCATAGAATGCAATTTGGTGTATGCGAGAAATTCACGGATGTACACTAGATCGGCCAGAATCTTTAAGTATGTATACTGGTCATACTAAACCGCCCCAAAATTCATTTTGGCTCTTAGACAACTTAAAATAAAAGTTATGTGCCGAAATACGTTTTGCATGTTAATAAATAATATTAAAATTACTACTTAGCTTTGTTAGTAATGAACGTTCGCATGTTGTTGTTGAATTCTATTTACGGACTGACGGTAGCTCATCGAACGGAGCTCGGAACGGGAGTGCATCTTGTGACCAGTGTTTTAGTATTTTGCTAACATCAGGTTAGTATGCAGTGTATATATTTTCAGTATGTATTAGGCAGTATGTAGTATGTGATTTTGGACACAGCCCTGGTTTTTTGAAGAAAAAAAAACATGGTGGATGGAATAGTCTTAGAATCATTAAAGCCTCACTTACATCAAACATTGATTTCCTCCAGGCTGAAGGCTCAAGTAGATGTTGACATACACTCGAGACACAGTGCATGCTTTTGTGTTACAACAGATGAGATACAACATTGGTGGAGGGGGATGTTAGTCAGCAACTCCCAATTATTATATTTGTATTCATTTTGTATGAACTATACAATGTCATAATAGGGATGAAGGGCTCTACATCGAAGCTCATGTGTTCACTTTACTCTTTTTGTGCAGGCGACTGTCCAAAACACAAAGAAATAAAATCCTCCTGTCATTTACAGTGAAAAATGATATTAAGAGTCTTTATTAAACTTACTTTAATGCACAAAGATAAAAGCATTCTAACAAAGTCTTTCACAAATGTTGTTAGTTCAACAGTGAATTTGTCAGAGATGGAAATATTTAGTAAACAGAATTAGGACCCTGTGATAGTACTAGAAAAAGTCTGACATCTGACATGACTATGTATACCATTTGTCATTAAAAAATCATGCAAAGCTTGCAGATATATCCTGAATCCTTATTAGACATCATCTGGGGACAAAGAATGCCTGTACAGTCACATTTGGTGTCAATCCATCAAGAACATGTTGATACATTGTTGGAGCTGGAGAACAATACAACAACGTTAGAATTCATCCTTTGGAGACATTTAATATCTATGGAAAATCCCATCGCAATCTATTAAAGACAAAGTCAGAGATTGACCAGATTTACGAGGATCTATTCTCTTTGAACCATTTGCGTATTCGCTATTTATTTGTGTGTTCAATATTATGATCCTTTTCATTCTGATTCTTGTGACATGCCCTCTTTACATACAGCTCACTAACACTCCCTGCCTGCAGCCCCCTCTCTCCCTTCCTCCCTTCATCCAATCCATCCATGCATGCATCTCCTCATCTCTCCAGTTTAAAGACTGCCGGTGCACCACTTCAAAGACCTCTTTGATTCTCTCCTCTTCTTGTTATATCCCCTCCATTCTCTCCGTCCAGCCACCGCTCCCCAACAGGGTTGATGTGTGGAGGAGAAAATCCTTGATCAGTGCTTTACCAATTGCGTTGTTTGAACAACCAGTCCGCTGTGGTGTTCATGTGTTTGGAAGACTTTCTCAGCTGTGGTTTTAATGAAGAGTGCACTTGTGATTAAGATTGTAGCCGACAACAGAGGTCAGCATTGTACAGCAGCTAAGTCCAGTGTAGTGCAGGTTTTAATCTCTGTGTCATTATGCATACAGCCAAATTGCCAGGAATTAATATTCAGTTAATAAAAATAATCCTGATCAGAGATCATTACTTAGTTTGTTTAGGTTTAACTAATAAGTAAGTGAAACGCTGACAGTTGCTCTTTGACTTTCCCATTACTTTAATAACTAGACCTATTTTCATTACAGACCTAAAATCCCAGTGGGACTAAAAGCCTTGTTAGTCCAAACTGCAAAAGAGGGGCTTGATGACTCTGCAGTGTTAAAGTGTTTGATTGGTTTATTGATTAAGAGAGCTCACTGGTTTTTGGGGTTGACTAAAGTAGCCTATTGATTTGAGAGAATGGACTGTTGCTGTCTAATATTGAAGAAAGGGCCCAGACAGCCCCTCCATCAAACAGCCATAAGGGGAAACACAAGATTTGCTATAGTTGTTGCAAATTGTGAGACTTTATTTTGGAAAGAAATTGAAACATTTTTCTCTGCTCGTCTTTTTTTCCCAGTACCAATTTAAACTCTTCAAACGTCACAGCCTTGACCCTTGTATATCATCTGGTAACTCTCCATCTCTTGCTTTCTCCTCCTCCCCCTGTCTGTCTCAGTCTGTGAGTTATTTGTCGTCATCTGAGGAGTAGGCGAGGTGTCGTCTTAGTTCTGCATGAGTCAAGGCTGTATCTAATAGGCTGGATGATGCTGTGATGCTGTTCCCGCTCCTGTTCAGCTGGTTCCCTGACACTTTTACCCTGCTGTGAATTTGCTGTTTTTCTTCAGCTCATGTGTCTGTGAGTGTTTGTGCATGAGTATTAATAGTAGAGAGATGGTAAGCGAAGGCTGTATTTCATGAGATGAGAGAAAAGGCCGCCTCTCTGTGCCTAGCTGTACAGGTATCAACTGATCTGGGTGCAGCAGAGGGAATGGAGGAGGGCAGGAAGCAGAAGATGAAAAGGGGCTCTGAAGCATGGCCAGCTTCCTGTCGTATAGAGACCTGAAGAAACACTGTTTCACTGAGACATGAGGTCAACGCACAAAAACGCAATAAAACAGAAAGACAACTGTAATGATTGTGGCGAGTGATGTGGTTTAGTTGGTTGGTCAGTTAAAAAAATGCAGTGAAATGTTGTATAGGTAACCATGTGATCAAAAGCTTGGATTCATTTCAGGCTCCACTCCTCAAGTTTCCACAAAGTCTAATATCTCGATCTATAACATGAACCGGCGCAAAAAATGTAACAGATATTCGCTCCACAGAGGATGAATTCTTCTGACTTTGGTGATCCCTCACTTTATTTCTAGCACCAACATGTGCTCTCTGTAGACTTTGTATTGCCTGAAGATGCCTCCTGGTCACTTCTGGCTGCTTGCTAACGGCAGACAAATGCCTAAAAGCTGCTGTGTGTGGTGGGATGCACTACCAGCAGAGACAGGAATCCAAAAATACGTTTTTTATAAGCTGCCAAATAGAAAAACCAAGTCTTTGAGAAGACAAAAGCAGATACAGGCGATCATATTTGAGGCATCGCAGAAAAGGAAAAACGTAGGGATCTTGACACTCAGTGATTTGTCCACACAAGCTGTAATGGTTAAAGCATAGCAATGCAGGGCCCCATTTTGAACTTTTCTAGAATCAATAATGAACTGAAATGGTGAACATATATTTGGGTAACTTGAGTGTCTACCCACCCACAAAATGTGAAATAAACCCATCCAGTCCTTTGTTTGTAGTCTGCATAAGACTTACAACACAGAGAGAAATGCTCCGTTTCAAATTTGCTCAATTTATGATGTCACAGTGGGATTCTGGTAAAAAAAATTCCCCTTCCCTCCCCTGGTATCTCCACCCATGGACTCCACCCCCAGCCTAGAACAAAACTTTTGAGCAGGTCCGTCATTTTTATTCTCGTTACAGAGGACTGATGTCTCCTGGGAAAACTCAGGGGGGGGCTCATTACATTTAAAGAGACACACACACCAAAACGGAGCGTTCTGAGAGAGCTGGTTTATACAGGGTCACAAACCTCCTCTGGTGCTTGATTCATGTTGTATTTTGACCAAAGCACAGCACAGCACAGATGTTTCATTTAGACCACAGGGGGACTGTTTTAAAAGGTGGAAAAGGTAAAAGGTAAAGATAATATGTCCTCTTTAACATTCAGTGAGATTCCTCAAAACAAAACAAGTTAAGGTGAAGGGATAGTGGGACAGATTGAAAAGACTGAGTTAATCATTGTACTGTTTTCTCTCTGGTTAGCACAGAGAGCGCTAAAATAAACCTTTGTCATGCTGAGACCCAGCGTCATAGCCAACCAAAGATGTTGTGTTAACATTCCAGGCCTGGGTTGCAAATTGTGTCGCACACTTTTTTCAATTCAACATTAAGAGATAGTAAAATGCATCGTGCCATACAGGTAGATTTGAAATCAAAAATATTGGTATGAAAGAAAGGGAACTGAGATGCAGTTGTTGATCAGAATGCCTAAAAAAGTATTTTTGCCAAGCAGGGACATTTGATACCTTAAAATTAAACTTGTTCTTTTGGCAAAACAAATCCTTTTTTTTCCTTAGCTGCAGAACACTACCGAGCCGGTATGTTAGCTTTGTTGATTTTTTGTTCCCAGCCTGAATTTCTGCATCACCTTTTTCAGAACTGAACTTTTGCATTTCCTGTGACAGACTGAATCCAGAAGACAGCACATTTAAGTGAATGTTGTAACCAGTTCAGGCAGGAGGATGTGAAGCTCACATGTACTTTTAAGGCTCGTCTTTTGCTCAGAGACTGCGTGGGCTCTGATGTTGAGTCATTTGGATTAAGATGGATGGAAAATGGAGCCAGTGATGCAGACACCTGACAAAGTTACCTCAGGAATCCGATTTCATCTGTTATCACTCTAATTGCACGAAACAATGTCGGTTTCATAAGCCTCTTAGTGTTCTTCATGTTTGAATGCTGCACACATACATACTGTCTCTTTTTGTCTCCTCTATCTGTCTTCATCACTCATCTGGCCATGTTTATTTGTGCAGGTTGACCCGTTGCCAAGGCAATGAGTGTGCTGTAAGTTTGCTGCTGCCTTGACAACAGGCCAGACAAGTAGTGCTTTATCAGTATGACAATAGGAGGGGAACAAATACGGGAAGACAGAGTGAACATGCACACGCAAGAGAGAGTGAAGTGAGAAACACAGCTGTGTGTTGTTCACTTGACATCAGACTTTTCTGATTGTTGAAGCGGTGTATACGTGAAGATAATACCCAAAGTTAACTAAATGGTTGATGGAGATTATTATTGGCAGTGGTTCAATAAAATTATTTGGTTTTCTGTGATCTTGAACGTGTTTGAAAATTGTTGTGATCCCTGCTAATTAGAAATTTTGCAGGAAACACATAGTTTTTGCAGATGGAAAAGTGTTTTTGTCAAGTGTCCAACAATCAGCATCTAGATCCTTCATTCAATACCTGCTGAAATGCGGTATTGGACTAGAGGCCCAAACTTTAACCTGGGTTTGATAAAGTGGTCCATGTAGAAGTGAAGTACCAAAGAAAGTGCTCTTCTTTTCCATTAGATTGATTTTTGGCTTCACTCACATAAATGCTCCAATCAACAAAAGAGTCGTGCTTATAGGTACCAAATAGTTTTCAATTTATCCGGTGACATTTCACTGACTTCCCCCTGAAGCACACATTAAAAGAACAAAAAACAGACTTGAAAGAAGTATTTAGAAATATGAAAAGTAAATGTGACTCCTCACTGAATATTGTAGCCCAAAGAAAATCCTGTGAAACCAGAGAGCAGCAAGGAAACATTTCATTGTAAAGCCCCTCTGTGACTTATTTCTTGACCTGATCCTCCTTGCCTTTAGGCTGGTCGACTGACTTTAACAATTGTTGAATTTAATGTTCAGAGAGCTCCAATTAGCTTTGACTGTGATATGATACTCAACATTGGAAACATGTTGCTTGGGAAAAAGTATTAAAAAAAAAGAACTACAGTACGTGCACCTGGTAAGTTCCTCATAGTGAAAAGCCTGCAGTCTAACCTTTAGATCTGGTCCAGTTTATCACATGACCAGTGTGACTGTATCACACATTAGTCTGAGAGGCTGATGTAGTGCCACTAATGTGTGATCACACTTTGTGTGCTCTCAGCAGGCTCTTCTTTCACGTAACAGAACAGTTTTAAGCCCATGTTATCCGGTCCAGCCATGACAGTGAATGTGACTTTGGTTAAGTGGCTGCGTGACTGCAAAGTCCAGCGGCAGAGCAGAATGAGATGGTCTGTTGAATCAAAAGGCTGTTGTATGCATGTCAGAGGTCAGCTTTTAACCAGTAAATCCCCTTTTCTCCCTTCTAATCCTCTGCTCTGGGGTTTTCCCACACCACAGGGCTCATCTCAGACCAACCAGAGCGCAGACAGACAGACAGGCCTGTCGGGAGCTTGATGGCTCCCGATAGCTTTCACAAGCCTCTGACAAGATATACAAGTACGCCCAATCATTTGTCCCCTGGTCTGTAGGTTCAACAGAGCTTTGACTCCAACTCATGTGTAACTAAATATTGCAATAAATTCAACTGCGTTTTGTAAGACAAAAGACAATGTAGTAAGTTTGTGACTTCCATTTAAACAAGATCAAGAAATGCACTCCAGCCTGTCAATGGCAGGACTGTTTTAAAATAACATATTTGCTTTGGAAAACTTGACTCTGTGTGATTTTGAACACTAGTTGATACCAAAAAAGTTGGCATGATGTCAAACACACATCAGGTGCATTACATCTCAATGGTTAATAAATGTAGCTAGCTCTTGTCAGCGGTGTCAAAAAGTCCATTTCTCTTTTATAATGAATAGGTAGACATTCAACATTGTGTAGCATTTTCAGCTTTGAAGTTCATATTGTTTAGCAGCTCAATTTGAGCCCCTGAAAAACATTCACATCTGCCCCCTAGTTGCATGTTTCTAATCTGAGTGAATGGGGAATTAAGGCCACTGCTGCTGTGTTTTAGCATAATGACCGCAGTAATAATTTATTTAATTTACTTCAAAATAAAATCCCAGATGTGACACTTGTACAAACAACACAGTTAATCCAAAAGGAGGTGTACAGAGTTTGTATGTATCTGGTTTCCTTTATTAATGTTTTGAAATACGCAGGTAAGCAGTGAGAGAGTAACAATGCATGACCCAACCACAACTATGACAATTTTAGTTTGGCTTGTAGTTCTTCCAAGTTCCAGTTCATACTATCTTCTCAGATTGAAGCAATGCAGCGTTGATGTTCAATTGAGCCAAAAACAGATTATTTCACACAAGGCTGTTTCTACTAGAGGATATCTGTCTTGGACTGTTAAACATGAAAACCCCTGATCCCACTTTCTGTCACTTGGTTGCATTCACTTTTATCAAGTACAAATTTAAAGAGGAATTTGCAACACTATATAACTATCGTTAGTGAACTTTAAGTGTTTTTTGTGCTCACATGGCACAAATTCCTAAAACAATGACAAAATAATAAGCAGCATTCCAGAAAAATCACTGGCTGTTTAAATAAGTTGGCATATCACGAGTACTAGTGTACTCTGAGGAGTTCCCTGGACAACATGACAGGAACTGGAAGTGACAGGTTACTCTGCAGATTTGTGGTATATGACAGGGTCAATAGCTGCCCAACATATTTGTGCAATAGGAGCCTGTTTCACCTCTCTCTCCCCTCATGGTGCGATCAGTCGAGCTATGCTCTAACAGACAGTCAGCAGTTTTGGTCAGTAGAGCTGACTGGGCTTGCTTAGTCAGGGAGCTTTGTGATCTGCACTGTGTGTCTCTGCATTCTTCAACAGTGAGCTTAGCTTTGCGTCAACTCACCCCCCTCTGTGAAATAATGTGGCCTGGGGTGTACACAGTCAACATCACACACACGTAAACACACACTCATCATTTTCCCCTCCAGACTGAATCACTCATTTTGGTGTGCAGATCAAAGCCTCCAATATTTATAAGTGGTCCTGGGGTGTAATTTGTCTCTCGTTTGATTCCGACGAGACCATTCCCTGTCTTTCCCCCGTTATTTATCTACATGCTTATTTATTTATCTATTTAACCCGAACCTCCTCTTCCTCATTACAGCCGCTTTAATGACCTTGCTGTGCTGAAACTAATTGACATATGATGAACGCCGTGCAAGCACTTTTGGAGTGAAATGTAAATTGTTTGGCTGCAGCTCTGGTGATGAAACGCGAGGGAGACATATTGGGTAACCCGCAGTGTACGGAAAGTCCTGTGTCCTGTCATGTGGGAACACAAAGATCTCACCGCCTCAGTTCAGGACCTGTATAATTTTTTATGGCACATTTTAACTCCCCATCTGGTTGGCTTATGAGGCTCTTGGCTATGTTTGTTTGTTTATCCTCTAATGTGTTTTAAGGCTGTTTTCATCTCCCTCGCCCTTTTATAAGCCGGCGTTTGATCCGCATCTGTCCCTGCGTAATGACGCCCCGGTTATTTCCTGATCTGGTTTCCAGGCAGAGGTTGAGCCTTTTGTCTCTGATTGACAAAGGAGGGTAAATATCTTGTAATGACAATGAGGTCAGATGGTGATTGTTGACATTAAGTGTGTGTTTGTGCGGGGGGATTGTGGGGGGAATATTTGCCCACCTTTCCTCCTGCTTCTGTTGGCGTCCTCATACAGGTGGGATACGGAGTGTGTGTGAAATGCAGGTGGCAGGTGACAAGAATGAGCCAGCGTGTGTATGACAGCAGGTGTTACATGCTGGAGACTCTTTGTGTAACTCAAATATGTCCTGAGGCAGGTGTAGCCCACAAGTGTTTGTGTATGCTGCAGCACGTGCGCGCTCGTGCTAAGTGACATACGAAGAACGTCCTCGGCAGAGTTTAAAGCCTGTAATATTTAATGGCTTGGCATCTGAGCCAGAACGTGTGCCACAGTCAATGTGTCATTTTCAGGCTGTTCAGCCAAAATATCCAATCATCTGACCATTTTGCAAAACGATACGGGAAGCAGCAGGACGTGTGTTATTTAAGTTGCCTTCTGTTAATCCTACTGTGATGTGTTTGTGCTTCATTATGAACAGGGCATTTAACATGAGAGGCTTGTATTGAAGGAGACTAAATCGGAGGTGTTAGCATTTAAACTAGCATGTCACTTATATGCTTCTAAAGATATGTTGTAAGTGAGCTTTTATAAGATAGTGCTTTAAAAGTCTATCATGCTAGTAAGTTAAACACTTTGGCTTAGTGAAAAATGCGAGTGGTTATCGGGGAAAATGTAGCAAGCTTTTATTTCATGTACTAGCTTCACTACTGTTAGATGTAATTTAGTCTTTTTTCATGTGAAAGGATGGATTCTCACAAATTCTTATTCTTTAATTTGAGTGTGAATTAAATTTCTTCCTTTCTATATAGTCAGTTTATTGTCATTGTCAGTTGATTTACTCATAATGTTTTTATTCATAAAGTCTGTTAAATACATATAGTTTTTTTATATATTTTTTTATTTGTATGTTTTACTGTTAGGCATATCTTTGAATTCGTTCTCTGGGAGTTTCCATGTGAAACTTCCAGTGAAATACTATATACAATATTAGAATGGGGATCAAAACCTGGTTCCCTAAGGACCCTGTTCTGAATTCTTTATAACCTGAAAAATCTATAACGTCTGAGCTTGTGATACTGCAGTTGAGTCTCATGGGTTCTGTGATGTAACGTTAAATCTTGAGTCAAGTCATGTCCTTTAAATCAAAAAACTGC